>NC_048229.1:72174434-72293830 GCF_002007445.2 Ailuropoda melanoleuca
AAGCAGTAAAAAAATAAGGTCTGGGGGCGCCTGGGTGGCTCAGTCGTTAAGTGTCTGCCTTCAGCTCAGGGCGTGATCCCAGCATTCTGGGATCGAGCCCCGCATCAGGCTCCTCCGCTGGGAGCCTGCTTCTTCCTCTCCCACTCCCCCTGCTTGTGTTCCCTCTCTCGCTGGCTGTCTCTCTCTCTCTGTCAAATAAACAAATAAAATCTTTTTTAAAAAAAATAAAATAAAATAAAATAAGGTCTGAATCTTAATTTTATTATATGAAAATAGAAGCACGTGCGTAAGCGCACACACACGCACACAGAGGTTGGGAAGGTTATACACCAGGGTGTTAAGGGTTGATGTCTCCATGGCGGGTGGGACTGACTGTGAGCGTTCAGTGGCTGACTGTAAGGCTCAGCTTTTCCATGATGAACACTGCTTCTGTAATAAAACAAAAGCAATAAAATATTTTTAATTAAAGCAATCTCACACACAAAAAAGATGATTCGTCTATAAAAATGTCACTTTCCTATAGTTTTCAGAAGGAGTTACTCTAGGAAGGGGCTCTCAGGGAATGTGGTGCTACCACACCCACCACCCAAAAGAGAAATCTGTTTGGCCCAAGCACGGGGCAGGTGGCAAGCAGGACTCAGAGGAAGGGGAGGTTAGGGAAACGGGGTGTGCTGGGGGCCATGGACCCATGAGGTCTGCAGCCTGGTATTAGCTACTGTTATTCACGCAAACACGCATTGGTTACTATTCTACACAGAGCTCTGCACAGGAGAAAGAGCTGACTGTGGAAGGGTCCCCGCCTCCACAATTCATTAAAGGAGCTGGTGGTCTAGCAGGAGGGATAACACATCCATAGTGAACTGGAATTCCAGTTGGACCAAGATAAACACAGTAATGGGGCAGAAGGGGACCCAGGGGGAGAGATAATTAATTGTGATGGGGTGCAGGGGAGGGAAGCAGGGGCTCATCAAACATTCGTGGAATTGAATTGAAGTGGCATTTAAGCTGGGCCTTAGGAGCCCTCCCTCCCTCACCCTGACGCTCGGAGAGACATATTACACACAGACGTAGCGGGATTTCCTCTACGAGGACCAGAGCTGCTGTCATTTGGGCAAAACTCAGTGCTTTCTCACAGCGGCTGTCACCAGAAGTGGAGGTCTCACCGCGTCTCTTTCCGAGATGTGTTGAGATGTGGGAACAAGAACTGTAGATCTTGGGGCGGCTGAGCCGAAGACAGCCCGTGTAGGAGGCTCAGAGCCCACTCAGGACCATGGATAGATCTCTGAGCAGGGCCGAGACACACAGCTATGCTGAAAGTTGAGTCAGCCATAGGGAGTGCTGTGTTCCAAACCATTCCACGAAGGTGGTGCTGGGAGACAGTGCTGGGCACCTGTCACGACGGAGACAGATGTGGGGGGAAGCCAGGCACACCACAAATCAAAAATAACAAGGAAACCTCCAGTCAAAGAAAACACAAGCAACACCAGCTCTTTGGCTCCTCCCTTTGTCAGAGCGTGGCATTCTGTGTGCACAGACTCCCCGGACAACAGAAATGCACCCAGCGGAGATTTTGCAAATGAATAGGCAGATCCAGGTCAAAAAGATGTGTTTGTTGACCACGCTAAAAACTACAATCAGTCAAATAAAGATGAAATTTGCCATCTCCCCCTAAAGTGTATGAGGCAGGGACTAAGAAAATTATCTATCAAGCAGGAAATATTTCAGCAATTGGTCCTTATTTATTAGAGAGATGTATGGCATTTGCCATGCTACCATGTGCATTGTCTTTTTTTTTTTTTTAAGATTTTTTATTTATTTATTAGACAGAGATAGAGACAGCCAGCGAGAGAGGGAACACAAGCAGGGGGAGTGGGAGAGGAAGAAGCAGGCTCCCAGCGGAGGAGCCTGACGTGGGGCTCGATCCCACAATGCCGGGATCACGCCCTGAGCCGAAGGCAGACGCTTAACCGCTGTGCCACCCAGGCGCCCCTACCATGTGCATTTTCTATAAAATAGAAATTGTAGAAAGAAGTCCAGAAAACCAGAGAGAAAGACCAGAGGTTTTGTTTTTGCTTGTTATTGTGAATAAAGTTCCCAATTTCCCAACTCATGACATTGATCAAGATTGAAAGGGAAATTTTCACTACATTGGTGACAAACGATTTTTGAGGTAATTATTCCATCATTCCAATTTGGGGACATCTACTCTGTCCCCACATCAGGGTTACTTAGGTTCTTCAAACATGACCTGTCGGTGTCATGCTTTTACGGCATGCCGACCTTCCCCCGACTTCTTGGGCTTTACCCAGCTGTGGTGGATGCTTCCAGATGCTGGCCAAGGACCCGTCCCAGAGGCTTGGCCCATGTCCTCTGCTTTTCCGCCCAGGGCTTCCACTAAGCTACAGCACTGTTCATTCTGGAGCAGGCACAGCGGAAGCACAGTGGGGGTGGGTGGTGCCCGGAGGGTCCTGAGGGTCCCGCGGGAATGCCCTCTTTCCCGTTCTCTTAGTGGATCATTCTCAAAGGCATTCTGCCTGCTTCTTAGTGTACAGCCGAGTCCCGTTGCCCACAGAAAGGACCTAGATAGAACATCTTTATTGTCTTTTCCTCCTTCCAGGCTCACTCTCTGCTCCCTCCCATCTACTTTCTAGAATCACCCCCAAATAAACTGCTTCCACTCAAGTCCTTGTCCCAGGCTCTGATTAGGACTCAGCTTTGCAGTTTGGTGCTGGCCAGCAGCCGTTCTCCCTTTACAATCGTATTTCCCTGGGGAACTACCATGCTCTCCGTGTGCGCAGATCTGTGGAGGTGGGTGCACGAGGGACCCGCAAGAAACCCACAGCTAAATCTGCCCCTTCCCCACCCCCCAAGCAGGCTCAGGGCCACTGGGCCCCCTGGAGGGAGGGATAGAGGGCGAGAAGAACGGCTCGGGGCCATTCCCAGGTGTCAGTAGTTTATGTTTAGCGGACTGTCTTGCTGAAGAGCTCTGACTCTGTCTTCTCCTGCCCACCCACCCAGCTCCTTCGGTCCACCTGCCTCTCCCATGAACCCCTGACAGCCTTCACCAACCAAGAGATTCTCTGCAATGGAAGATAGCCAGAGTCAGGGCCCTGCAGCTGGTAAAAGACCACCCACTGTCAAGTATGTAAGTTATACATCTAGCTGCCCCAGGAGAAGGTGTGTACCTCTCTCTCTGTCTCAGTGCCTCTCTGTCTCTCCCTGCCTCTGTCTCTCTGTCTATTATCTGGCTCTCTCTCGCACGGGCGAGCGCGTGCGTGAGTCCTAGCCAAATTCCAGAGAAGGGCTGTGATTGGCCCAGTTTAGGTCAGATGATTAGCCCTAATCCAATCAAATGTGACAAGGAGCTGGGGTTATGTTATACAATGTCGCTTCCAGCCCTACCCCCCTCAGCTGGTGAGGGAATAGGGTGCCATTGCGATCGGGGAAGATACTGTAATGAATGTCCATTATATCAACGCTGCTCACACTTCTCTGTGCTCACCAATTACAGGAGGGTCTTGTTAAAAGGCAGGTCCTGCGTAGGGCCCGAGAGTCTGTATTTCTAACAAGGTGGTGTTGATGTTGCCATGCACACTCCGCACTTTGAGCAGCGGCACTACGGTATCAGGCAGGGAGGACCCTCTTCAGCCTCACAGAGTAAGCACCCATCCCTCCCCACAATCAAGAGAAACCACTGCTACACCGCAAAGATTACAAGGAAGACTTCTTGCTGGGCGAGATAGAATGAGTGAGTTGTCAATGACATTTTCATGGGGCTTTTTTTACACAGGGACATTTAACACAGCCTACAAACCAAGCCATTAAACTTTCAGCCAAGTAATTACTTTCACCAAGTAATGATCAAATCAGACCCTAACCATGAGCCTCACCCTCCCATCACTTGCCAGGGATTGTGACAGGAACAGCACGGATTAATTAAAAGCGGTGATTTTATATTTTGTCACAGCATTTTTGGGACAGTGGCATCAATTGGCCAAGTCAAAGTGTTCTGCTTCTTTTGCCTACTTTGCCCAATCCCTGGAGTGTCCTCGCCTGTCCTTCCTCTTGTAAATCTCATTTCTCTACAGCTCTGGTGTCTTCTGCCCTCACCGGTGAGGGCTCCCAGCCTGCCGAGTACCACACTTGTGCTTTGCACTCCCCCTCCCAAGCCCTAGTCTCCATCTGTGTCTGTCCTTTCCTGTCCATGGCCTCAGAAGCTACCAGTGGCAGACACTCCTGTTTCAACTGCTCCTCATGGCTGTGGCCATGTTGCCCTTTACCCTGCCCCATCTTCCTACTAGCCATTTAGGAGATGACCAAGGTCTCAGGCTGAAACACCCATGGGGTTTGCGGCAGTGTCCAGTTAGGGGAGCAACTCAATCTTGGTAGAGACCCTACAAACGGGATGCCGCAGAGTCTGTCTGTGAGGCTTCAGAGGGGCAGGGAGAGCCACATGGCACTGTGGTCCAGGGATGGCACTGCAGACACAGTGCAACCTTGACACCTGTTGCTTAGTATTCATATCACCATGGTGCCTGGCCCTTCTGTCCAAGCCCTGCACACCTCTCTTCTGACAAGGGCCACCCAGGGCAGGTTTCTCAATACAGCCAGACCCAGAATTGGGACCCACCGTGCTCTTGCAGACCTGATGGAGTTTACTCTTACTCATGGGCCTGGCACTGGAGTCAGGAGTTCTCTTCTCAGTACCCACACTCAGGAAGAGCCCAAAGCCTCCAATAGGAAAGCAACTGATGGGAAGGGAACTCTGTACTCCTCCAGAGAAACCTCCTCTCCAGTTCAGCAGTGTGGTCATGACTATAACAAGGAATAGGATAAAGAGCTCATGTGAGGAAAGGTGCAGGCATGGCTGGATCAAGTGTGCAAACATCATCACCAGGCCTGATATTCCCTCCATCTCCCAGCTCTGCTTTCCTCAGGGCTGACTTGGGTCCTGGGCAGGCCTCTGTGTGGTAACTCACAGGGATTACGTCTTCTAGTTTAGCAACCAGTGGAAAGAGACCATCTCTCTCCCTAAAGCTGCTGGGGTTGCCTCTCAGTGGTCTGTCTTAGGTTATGTGCCAGACTGAGAACCAGTCACAGCGGCCAGGGAGGTGTGGAACTCTCTTCGGCCAGGAATGAGTCATAACCTCTCACTAGAGGTAAGAACTGAGGGCAGGACAAACGTACTCCCCAAGAGGAAGCTGAGAGCTGCTAACAGAAGAAACAAATTTCAATTTGTCTAAAACAACTAAATTCTGGGGACAATGCATAAGTTCGTATAACTTCAGCTATTACATATAATATCACAGTAAGCAGTTATCCAACATGGCCAAGGATAAACCTATCTTTCAGATTGAAATAATGGGATCACACAAAGAACATACCCAGATCACTGAAGGTCATGGATTACCCCAGATGGAGATCCTGAGATGAAGGTTAGAGCAAAAGTACTCTGTTTGGAAAGTCATGAGATATCTATAGGGGAGGTGGAAAGTGAGACGCTCAATAAAGGGTGTGTTATCAGTCTCATTAACACTGTGGCGAACTGAAGCCAGTCCTACCAGGGAACTCTGGGAGATGTCAAGTCACACCTGAGTTATCCCAAGCAGGGGTGAGGGGGCTGGAGTATTTATACACCAACCCCTGCCTGTTGATTTCCAGGAGCTTCTGGCTTGCTGTGCCCAGTGACAAAGGAGCCCTGAGGCAGAGAGATGCAGGTGCTGGCTGTTGGAAGTGGGGCTGGCATACACTAAGGTGGGAAGGGTGACAGGAAGTGGGCAGGCAACCAAAAACATTCACAATCTCCAAAGACAGACTAGACTGAATAGACAGAACCATGTGGTCTTGAAGGTCCTAGAGTCATTTGAGAATCTTGTGATCCCTCCAGCTCTATAATAAGAATGTCATTCACCACTGTATCAAGCTCTGTAGAAAAATATAGTTAGTAGAGATTTTTGGTAGGTAGAATATTAAGTAAAGTCACTTTATGAGGTTTAAAAGTTAGAAATGTCTTCTTGAAGAATGATCCTTTTTCTCTTCGATATTACTCTTACTCAGAATTTCAAAACATTTTATAAATAACATGGTCTCTAAGCCACCCTGAGAAAAGAAAACTGAATTTCAAGGTTTTTTTTTTCTTAAAGTCATTTTCTTTTTTAAAAAGATACAAACTGGTTGCATAACCTCCTGAAAACAATGTAACTGATGAATTGATTTTTGCAGTTTTAACCCCATTGTTCTGACTGTTGATGAGATGCTGCTGTGGCACGTACAGGATTTACCGTCCCAAATCTACCTTGTCCAGTCACCACAGCTGGTCCCCAGAAGGAACACTTTGTTCCCAGAGAGCCCAGGCCAAGGGTTTGATCATTACATGTAAGAATCATCCCAAGTGCAAGGCCATTAACCCCACATGCACTGGGCTCTTTCCCCTTTAAGAGGCAATTTAATTCCCATCATCTCACTTGACCCTGGGAGACCAGGAGGACCTAGACCATAAGTTCCACCCCACAGATGGGCTGAACTTCTTCCAGGTGAGATGAAGTACCAAGGTTGCTGGAAAAGGTAGAAACCAAGCTTTACTCTAAACTCTAGCATGAAGATCTTTCCACCACACCCCTAGTCCCCAGATAAGGTTTTTCTTGCATTAGTAAAATTATTGCATCAAGCCATCTGAAATGCCATTTTTATTGGTCAAAATGATCAAATTACAGCAAATTTGCCATTTTCATAGGTCAAAGAGGTCAAAACCTAATATTATCAATTTCACATGGTTCAACCTAATACAAAACCATTTGGGAACCTGATTCTAGTGAGCAAGAATATCAGAAAAACCATTATTACCACCATCTCAAACAGGAAGCCTATTTTAATCAAAAAGGTGGGAAGGTGACTACATCACCATGTGAGACACTGTGCTTTGTGAAGCACGAGCTGTGCTATCTCTATTATGTTCACTAGACCTGCCTTGGGAGCCAGGGAGCCATGTCAGTCTGGAGTCCCCATCTGACAAAGAAATGCCAGGGAAGCCCATCCGGGGGCCACTGCCACAGAAGTCCTGTGCTCCAAGGAGAGCTCCGCTTGGATGGTCCCTCCTCCATTGCACTGCCTCCCTACCCACACACTGACCCAGGAGAGGGAAGGGTGGAAGGTATGAGACGGCTGTCATCGGGTCCCTGGGAAGCAGCATGGCAAAGCATCCAAGGGGCTGCACAAGTTGCAAGGACATGATCTGTCTGCAGAGCCACCCTCACTGCGTGGCGTAGATGAGCAAAGTGGGTACCACAAGGGCGAGGCTCCTCTGCTCTCAAGGCAGAAGGCTACAGGCTGAACAGACACGATGACTCATAAAACCCAAAACTGTTTTGAGACCAATTCCTTTTTATGTAAAAAAGAAGAAGAAAAAGAAATATGTCTGTTTCTTCTTTCTCTGGACTGAGCTTAATATTTAAATAAAGCATTTTTGTGAACGGGCCCCACAAATCATCATCTTTGCTGCACTAGCTCTAATTGCACTATTGCTTAACTGCAAAGCAATAGAGTGTGTAATTTGGGAGCTGTAACGCCTGGGGGTGGGGGGCAGGGATGATTTAAACTTTTCATGTAAATCCCAGAATTCAGAAAACTGGGCTGAGAACAGCAGCAAGAGTCCAGCTTCCTCTCTAACTGGCTTCTTGGGTACCTCAAATCTCCATGCCAGGGAGGCAGCAGAGAACAAAAACCCCTCAGATGGCGCCTCATGCTACCCTCGCAGCAGAGCATCATGAAGAGATGTGAAGTTCGGGAATGGCGTGTCAGTCAGCAGTTACTGCGTGCCTGTTGCCAGGCTGCATGAGCACCAGGGACACCCATGTGAACGTGGCTGGTTTCTGACTGCAGGAAAGCTGCTCTAGTGAAGGGAAGCAGACATGTCAACAGAGCTCAATGATGGAGACACATAGAGGAAGTTTCTTCGAAAAAAGGATGCCTAGACCCAAGTCTCTAAAAGACAAAGTTAGATTTTTAAAAAAGGAGCAGTGAGACTAGCTGGATGCTCACTGGCACTTGCTTCTCTTGGGTGCAACTGATCTGTTGGAAAAGTGCTCCTGAAGAAGCCAGGAATCGAGTAGCGGGGAAGCAGAACAGAGAAAGGAGAAGGCAAGCAAGGGTGTGATTCTCAGTGAAGTCCCAGATTCAGCCTGACCCCTGGGGAAGCTCTGAAGCGTAAGTTACACCTCGGAGTTTGAACTACCTCAAGGCAAGGACACTGGTCTTCTCTTCCCGCGGCAGGCAATCATGTTTATGGGGTGCTCCAAATGAGGAACCATCCTCTACCTGCAAAGGAGGCGCTTCTGGTGCTCGAAACCGTCCCACAG
Source organism: Ailuropoda melanoleuca (assembly GCF_002007445.2). Lineage (NCBI taxonomy): Eukaryota > Metazoa > Chordata > Mammalia > Carnivora > Ursidae > Ailuropoda > Ailuropoda melanoleuca. The sequence goes on from NC_048229.1 coordinate 72,182,789, forward strand.
AAGGATGCAGTTCCGGTCTGTTAGACAACAGCCCACAGATGCTTGGGGAGAGGGGCATGTGGTGGATGAAAGTGACCCAAGAGGATCAGGGCTGGCCAACACCCAGTCTGTAACCCAGACTGACTCAACCTCGGCAATGAGATAGGGGTGGAAGATTTGCCAAACCATGCCTGCTCATAAAACCCCAAGCACAATTGTCCACTTACCTGCTCTCTTTCCAGTTAGTACAAGTCCTCCAACTTTGTTCTTTCTTTCCAAATTATTTTAGCTACACCAGGACCTTTTCACTTACATATAAATTTTTTAATTAACATGTCAGTGTCTACAAAAAATATCCAGGATTTTGACTGAGATTATGTGAGATCTATAGATCAAGCTGAAGAGAACTGACATCTGAACAATATTGAGTCTTCTGATCCATGAACACGGTGTATGTCTCCTCGTTTACGTGAGTCTTTAATTTCTCTCCGCAGTGTCTTGTAGGTTTCAGTCTACAGAACTCGCATATCTTTTGCCAAACTTATCTGTACATAGTTCAACCTTTTGATGGTATCATAACTTACATTATTTTGAATTTAAATTTCTCATTACCGCTAGTATAAGGAAATGTAATGTGTTTGGCCATATTCATCTTTTTCTTGCAACCCTATTAAACTCACTTATAAGTTCCATAGCTGTTTTTTTGTAGATTCCTTATAATTTCCTACATAGGTAGATGCTGTCAACAAATTAATACGGTTTAGCTTCTTCCCTTCCTAACTGTATGCTGGCCTGTTTTGTTTTGTTTTTTCTTTTCATGCCTTATTGCACCAACTACCATCTCCATCATAGAAGTGAATAGAAGTGGTAAGAATGGACATACCTGTCTCATTATTGGTCTTTTGAAATAGTATTTTCTCTTTCACCATTAAGTATGCTGTTAGCAGATTTTTCACAGAAACTCTTTATCAGGTTGACAAAATTGTGTTCTATTCTTAGTTCACCGTGTATTTTTACCATGTTTACTATTTTTTAACCAATTTTTACCATGTTTGAATGTTGGATTGTTGTCAAATTATTTTCTACATTTATTGAGATGATCATATGATTTTCCTTTTTAGTCTGTTAAAAATGACGTTGATTTATTTTCAAATGTTAAACTGTGCTTATGATCCTAGAATAAACTCCACTTGGTTGTGATGTATTCTTTGTGTTTTGTTGGATTCAATTTGCGAAACTCTTGTTAAGAATGTTTGCATCTATGTTCATGAGAAATCTTAATTTGCAGTCCTCTTTTCTTGTAGTGTGTTTTCTGGTTTTGCAATTACAGGTAATGCTGGCCTCACAGAATAAATTAGGAAGTCTTCCCTCATCTTGAAGTTTCTAGAAGAGTTTGGATTGAATTGACATGTTTTTCTTTAAATGATTGGCAGACTTCTATACTAAAGCCACCAGGGCATGGAGGGTTTTTTTATGGGAAGCTTGTTGTTTGTTTGTTGCGTTTTATTTTTTATAGGCTCCACACCCAACTAACAACCCAAAGATCAAGAGTCACATGCGCTATTGACTGAACCAGCCAGGTGCCCCTGTGGGAAGGTTTTTAGCTTACATTTAATTTCCTTAATGGATTTTGGGCTATTTGGGTTATCTACTTTTTTTCATGAGTAAGCTTAAATAATTTGTGTCTTTCAAGAAATCTGTCCATTTTCTCTAAATTGTGGAGTAATGATTATTTTTCCTGATGCCCTCTGTATTACAAGATTTTTCCACTTTTGCTGTTGGGGACATGACTTATTCCAGCCCTGTATGAGTTCAGAGGTTTTTCTACCTGCTTCTTTCTAGCGGTTCTTTCAGTTGCCTCAAGTAGTTTCCTCCATGCAGGCACTGACTGATACTCAGCTGAAGACGTGAGTGGAACCTGAGGACTCCAGAGTGATCTCTCTCTTTCTCCTCCCTCCCTTCCTATCTCTCTTTCTTCACCCTCCTCTGGTAGTCTGCTACTTTGGCCTCCCTGAATCCTCCACTCAGTCTCCTCACCTTGAGGAAACCACTGGGCTCTGTGTGGACTTCCCCCTCCCTGGAAACTCACTCACCTCATGGAAGAGGTTGGGACCAGAGATAAATACCTGGGAGCAAGTACACAGAGCTAGTAAATAAAACCGTAAGTACAACGGGAGAGCTTGTAGTGGAGGAAGGACAGTATCTTAAATATAAAACCCACAGGGGCAGGGTATGCACAAAAGAGACTATGATGTAGGAGAAGAAAGATGTAAGTAGAAAGAAGCTCGTCAGAGATGAAGTTATAGAACCCAGACTTTGGAGAGTTTCAAGGAACTGAAGGGCTCCAAGTGTCCTTGCCTCAGAGGTGCTGGGCATCAATGTCAGAAGGGCTTACACAGGCACAATGCCACCCATGCCATGAGTACATCCTGTGCTGTGACTTTGCCTATGCTTGTTTCACTGGTTTTGCCAATATGAAAAATCTGTCCCCTTTAGCAGAGAAGACTAAAGTAGGGGTGAGTGAATGAGATGGGCAGAAGTGGTACAAGCCATACTTTCAAGAAGCTTGGCTGAAAAGGGAAGGAGATTAGTAGCTAGGGGAAGGCAGGACCAAGGTGTTAGGAGTGGAGGGGACACTTTCTGCTCAGTATCCAATCTTCAATCTGTGCATAGTCCGAGGAAGAAAAGGCAGTGGACAGGTAGAGCCTGAGATAAGGAAGAATGAGGATAATTGATGGAGCAAGATCCCAGGAGTTGGGAAGTGGGAAGGGTTTGGCCCTGTGCAGGAGGGAAGAATGAATGCCAAAGCAGGACAAATGCAGGTTAGAGAGAGAGCAAGTTTACAACCCATGTACTGCTCTCCCTGGTTACCAAGAGAGGTTGACAACACATGGGCAGTTCACATGTCAGCTTATGACAGCCTAAAAACAAGCCTCAGATTTGTTTTCTAGCAGCCCAAAATTGCAACTCTGAGACTTATTCCCTGCAGCAGCGGCAGTAAGTCCCATCAATGCACTGAGATAGTGGGCATCTGCATGTGGTGCTCAAGGCCACAGTTTAGGACTGCCTTGGGTCACCCAAATGGTGTGACATAGACAAGACATTAAAGAAATCCATTCTGCATAGTATCTATACTGAAGCATTAAGTTCCACATGGGAGAGATACAACCACCTGATTTCTACAATGCAGAAGTATATCATATTGATAGAACATGGCAACCCAAACTAGTTGAAGCCAAAAGAGAATTTATGGGGCTGGACTTGGCTGCAACTCAGTCCAGAGCACTCCCAAGTTACCTGATGCACAGGTAGCTGCATGTGCTAAGCTAATGGCAGCAAGTTCACCAGCTGAACAAAAGTTCTGGAGTTAATTCCTGGTTCTCACTGATCTGGACTGAAAGATATGCTGATTTGGAACCAATTGTCAGGGCCAGAGGGACTCAATGTGCTGACTGGGTGATCCCAGGATGGCCTAACCTTTGCTGAAAGCACATGGGCTAAACGTGAAGAATAGTCACCTTATTCCCGGGGGCGGGGGGGGGGGGGGAGNGGGGAATGCATGCCAGGAGGCACAAACAACTAGTGTTCCTACAAGAATTATTTCAAGGCATCAGCTCTGGGCAGGACTGGTCCAGGAATGGAAAATGGACACAAAGAGCCATGGCCTATGTGTGCATCTCTGACGGAATGTAATCCTACAAAGTATGTATGAGAAGGAGAGAGAGTAAGCCACAAGCTTGGAAGATGAAAACTTCATTCTAGAAGCACTGCATCTTTCAGATGGTGCAACAGGTATGCTTAGAAAACAGCGTTCATTAGCTTCTCCTTGACCTTTGAGCTTGCTGCCCCTTCAACTTTCCTTCAAATGAACCCATAATTCCATCTCAAGAATTGACTGGAACTAATTCCTTCATTAAATAAACTTCATTTGGGGGCTGACTACCTTGAGTCCTGGAAGAAAACACATCTTACTTTTGCGGAGACCAATGTAGGTCAGCAGTGCAAAAGCTTCTTTTTGAGAGAGGTGAACCACCAGCCCTTGGATGAAGGGCTGAGGAAGCTTTTGTACTGAAGGCGCAAAGTGGAGAAAAGAGAGCAATCGCATAAGAGCCAGTTCAGAGGGCAAGCAGAGTGCACACACACCTGCTGCTTGTCTCACTGCCCAGCCAGGAAAATTCTTTGAAACAGAGGCATCTCTGTGATCACAAGCAGGCACGAGCAATATCTCCAGAGCAGACTCAGAGCCACCACTGCTGCCTGTAGCCTGAGGCAGGGGTTCGCTCCAGTGGTCCCCGCAGAGCCTGTCAGTTTGTTCAGGAGTGAGAACAGACACAGGGACATTTGGGACCTTTGTTCTCCACTTGTGGGTCCCTCTGCTAGCAGCAGACAACCCTGGTAGCCAGCCTCCAAAACGGTCCCCAGTGATCCCTGTCTTCTGGTATTGTTTCTCCCACATTGAGGAGGAATGGACATGATGATGTCTCTGGAGGGTAGATTATAAAAGACACCGTAGTTTCTCACTTGCTTTCTCACTGACTCTGGGAGAAGCCAGCTGCTATTCTGTGAAGCTGCTCGAACAGCCCAGTGGAAAGACACACATAGCAAGGGATCAAGGTCCTCTGACCACAGCCATGTGGACAAGCCATTCTTGGGAACAGACTTTCCCGCCCAAGTCAGTCCTTCAACTGACTGATGTCTGGACTGCAAGATGAGGAACTCAGTGAAGCCAGAAGTCCTCAGTTAACCCACTCCCAAATTCCTGACCCACAGAAACTGAGGTAATAAATATTCTCACAAGAGTCAGTTTTGGGGTCATCTGTTATGCAGTAAAATAAATATTATAGCTCCATTTCCAGATGCAGGCAAACAAGTCTTATCTCCTGGTTATCTGTCTAATATTTGCAGGACTTGCTCTCACTCAGTGCCATGATCTCATCCTTCTGGACAGAATCTTCCAGAGGGCAGGGACCAGATTGTCATTAACGTCCACTTCCTATGCTCCTAATTTCCCCCCACATACTATAAATGGTCAATAAATATTTCCCAGATTAACTTGAATTTCTGTCTTCTGTAGGGGAGAAAACTTGTGAACACAGAAGTTTCCTTGCCCCAGAAATTACCTTCCATAATTCAAAATGAGAAAATGCAGCTCTTTAATTAACAGAAAACATCTAAACCCAGACCTCAACAAATTTGGTATATTGTAGAGGCTGCTTCTCGCAGAGATTATAGCTACTTGCAAAGGAGTCCACAGGTCAATACAATTTCAGAGAATTGTGTCCAGCAGGCGACCTCAATGTCCGAGAGAGGACCTCACTTCAGCACAGATCAGCGGCACGTATCTGCTTGGCCAGCACCATCCCTGGTGAGTCACAGCATCAAACAGCCCACCCATTGGGGAGGACTTAATGTGTGCCCAATACCATCTTGTCACTCTGCCAAGGTGTCCAACACAGAGCCCCATCCTCGGGGGTAGAAGGGCTTTCAGTTGGCTAGGGCAGGAAATATTCCCATGGAAAGATGAGCCACACCCACATCTGAATTTGCCTAGGATCCAGTAGAGTGGCAATGACGGTAGGTGGTCTTCAGAAACCAAGGAGGGGCTCTTCACTCTGGAAAAGTGTGCCACACCCTGTGCTCTTCATCAAGGAATTCATGGTCTTACATAGAAAGCTTGCCAGGGAGGGCCTGCTAACCCAGCCCAGAGACAGTGCACTCAGGCTGAGCCCTAAAGGATGAGCAAGAAGCATCGGGGGGTGGGGGGGAGAAAGCATCACGAACAAGCAGCCTCATGAGGAAGGGAGAGGAGCAGCTTGTCATGACTGAGCATGCAATGTGAGGCAGGGGTGAGGACAGATAAGGTGGGACATGGGTTGTGGAGATGTTGGGAGACAGTTCTTCACGGGACTATCACATTTCTGCATATCTCATGAGCAAAGGCACTGGTGGCCTTTTTTCTGGACTATCTTTTCAAGGATGTTTGTACAGTGAACAGCCTTGAAAGACAGAGATTTGCTCTCCCTCTGGAGTGAAAGGCAGGTATGCTGACTCCCCACTACAAAAATTCAGAGGCCCTAAGATTCTTCTCCTGTGAAAGCTGAGTTGAACCAGTACAGGAAAATGCTGATTATGGGCCACCAGTACTGCTGTGAGACTGGAGTCCTTGGCCTCTGACCCAGGACTCGTGTGTGTTCTACCACCATCCATGAAACTGGCAGACCAACTTGTGAACTGGAAAACAGGGTACAGTTCCTGACAGGAGGCCCCTGAATTCCAGGTTTTATACTGCTGGTTCTTGAGAAGCCAAATGACATATGTCTTTAGCCATCAAAGAATGCTATTGGGAGCATAGCAGGGTGTTTGGACATAGGGCCATTTATTGGGTTGTTTTGTATTTTTCTCAAGATATACAGAAATCTCTTAAGGACAAAGTTAAATTCTTCTGATCTTTTTTTCTTAGCAGGAGTTAAGTAAGAGGCAACAGGGTAGAAGGGGGAGGATACCTGGAACATCCCACCAAAATTAGAAAAGTTCCCAAGACTGTGAGTCCACCAAAGTCTCCAGGACTGCTGCCTGGAGGAGGTAACCAAACTTGTCCACCACCTTAACAAAAACCTACTGACACAGATCCTCAGACCCCTCTACCGACACAGCAGTCTCAACCTCCCTGGGCACTGTCTTAGTCTGCCCGGGCTGCCATAACAATAAAATCCCACAGACTGGGTGACTTACACAACTGAAATTTATCTTCTCACAGTCTGGAGGCTGGAAGTCCAAGTTCAGGGGGCCAGCATTGAGGTTTCTGGGGAGAACCCTCCTCCCTGCTTGAAGATGGCTGCCTTTGCACTGTGGCATCACATGGTAGAAAGAGAGGGAGCAAGCTCTCTGGTGTCCCTCCTTATAAGGCACTAATCCCATCATGAGAGCCCCATGTTTATGACCTCATCCAAACCTGATTACTTCCCCAAAAGTGCCATTTCTAAATACCATGACATTGGGGATTATAGCTTCAACATACGAATTTTGGGGGGGGGGACACAATATAGCCCATGACAGTCTGCAGTCTTGACCCCCAAGAGCTCCCAATACACACAACACCCACTAATTTATGATACAGCACTCAGGGACCACTCAAGTCCTCAAGCCAAGAGAACCTTGAACACCAACTAGTTCAGCCTCTTGCCACTGAGTGAGGAATAGCAACAGTATCTAGAGCAGGTGGCTGGTGAAATTTTAAAAAATTTTTAGACTCTCAAGGAAGCAGGTATCCTCCTTACTCCCCTCAACAGCCCAATGTACCCTGATGGTCAAATTGGTCAAATCATCCGACAATATTCTCTTCGGATTTCATTTAAACCTAATTTCTTGACCTGTGGTTCCATTAAAATGGCACTTGGTTATTCTAACAATAATTTGTGCTGAAAACCACCTGAATTGCTTTTCACTCAAATAGACAGTTGCAAAAAGGAAATGCTACGGTGCCCCAAGCCCAAGAACCCGAAAACATTCTGCATTACAATCCAACATCAGGCAAGTGCCATTAGGATGTCACAGGTAAAGAGATTTCACAGGTAAGGGATCTCTCCTGTTCAGTGCCTGAGAATCCGGACTAGACTAGAGTCTCTGACTCAACTGGGCCCTCCTCCTGTGACGGCTCCTTCTCTTCTGCACCGCCTCGTCCATCACAGGCCGATGCAGTCACTGCAGCAGACGCTCTCGGATTCCAGACTGCCAGAACCCGGGAGCCAGTGCTTCTCTGATCCACCTCCTGGCCAGCTGTCCAAAAACTCTGCACCTTCTCTCACACCATATGCATTTCTCATGAAGGTGACAATACTCAGGCCCACCTTCGGAAGACCAAAACACACACAAAAGTCATTTAAAAAGGCAATATGTTACACTCTGAGTCTAGAAGCCTTTGCTGGTAGATGACTTCTGGCTTTCTCTGCGTTTCACACAGTGAATTGTCATCTCTCAACATAAAGTTTTCCCCCAATGATGACAAGACATGGGGTTTAGGAAAGAAGATGTATGCTGAAGGGGAAGGAGGGGGAGGCTCATATCTGCAGTACAAGGCGCAGGGGCTGCTCCGAGCTCTGTCATTTCTCCTTCTCAGAAAGGATACCTAGGGAGCATCAAGTATTATTCATGTTAGAGAACTGGGACAGCTTTAAACCCCCTTCTACCAGGTACAATTTCCCATTTTGTTATAGGTTAGCAAAATCAAATTTCCTGGTTGCCTTTTGAGGGTGTGGCTGTCCTGGGTCTCATCCAGTAACCCATCACACAGCTTTATCCCTTCCAATTAGTGCCCGATAAAGGAATCGATGTACTAAAAATTAACTTCATTGATCTTCATCTGAGAATATGGTTAACGAGGCATAATTTTTTCTGATCAATGCTACTGATCAATTACCTAATGAAAGAAAAATAAAGGAAGGGCCTCCTTGGCATCAGAATGAATTTATAGACCTCCAAAGCAGCACACCTATAACTAATTCGGGACTGATTCTCTGTTCAGGACTCTGCATTAATAACAGATAACTTTCATGCACAATGAAAAATTTGTGCTCTGTGCTTTCAAGGAAAGCATGTGTGTCTCCAAGAGGGAGGGGAAATCACCTCCGAAGGCAATCAGCCTCTGGGCAAACAGAACTCCGTGCCTGGCGTAGCTAGGTGAAGCAAAGCAGCTCAGTTCACAGAAGAGGCGGGCGCAGGAGGGCTCCTCACACCTGCCCCCTAGTGGTCTTTGCGTACAGCTTTATCAAGGTCCTCAGTGGAAGGAAGGCCAGGCAATAATGAGGAAGGAAGACATACTGCTTCTCCTCAGTTATAGACAACCAAGATAAGTCAAGCTCTCAGGGCTGTGCCCTGTCAGATGAAATTCTAAGTCCAGGTTTTCACTGTGGAGGCAAAAGGGTGACATGAACCAAGTCACTTTTTATCTCCTCCCTTGTCCCCACCCCTCATCCCCACCCTGACTCCTTAGACCAGGCTCAACTGCCAGGTGAAGGGCTGTCACATGCAGAGTTTCTTTACTACCCTCAAGTAGTGTATATATTTCAAAATAAACCTCTGGAGAAAGCAATGCGCCCCCTGAAGGAATGACTCGCCGTTGGCATTCCAAGCACCCTGGTTCCTGGAGCAGGAGCATGCCCGTTACTATAAGGGTGGGGGTGGGGGACAGGGGTGTTTTATGGTGCCCCTGGATTCACACAGCTCAGGAAGTAAGCTCTTCTGCATGAGCATGAGCCAGCCCCTCTCCGTGCCTCTCAGTGCATTGCAGACATGCAGTCACTCACGCGTCCCTTCACAGATGCTCTATGCATGTCCGTGGGGCTCCCGCGCTGCAGATCCCATGATTCCCACAGGCAGCCTGGAATAACAAGGGACAGCACCCCATTCTACTGCCCTCGCCACCTTCCATCTGCCCTCCACAAGCACTTGCTGTCCCTTGATAAGGAGGGAAAACTACAATCAAGTGCTTCCTAACCCAGATGTCACGAATAAATGTCACCAGTTAGTGTCCAACGTCAAAATAAATAAATAAATAAATAAATAAATAAATAAATAAATAAATCTATCTTAATCTGCAATTTTGCTAAATAGCTTCAGCTCCCTTTGTCTTGATTTCTACCTCCATGTACACAGAAAAGGACACTTGTCTCATGAAATTCATGAGCTCATGTCTATATATCACTGGCCCATGTTGTATTATTTACTCTGTGGGTAAGAGTGTCTCTCTCCATGGTAATAACAAGGTCACTGGGCAGAAAATCATTTCCTAGTAAAAGGAAGAAGGGCACTTCCAAAAGCAAACAAAGCCCACCCCAGTGGAAATTCCCTCACCTTCCTCTAAGCAGCCCCATCCAGGACCCGCTGCAGCCTACCCGTGATCCAGCCAGCGGAACCACTCCTCACCTCTCCCTCCACCTCATGGATGCACCACCAATTTCCGAATGTCAGCCACAATCATGCCTCCTCCCGAGGGTCCCATCATTCTTCTCTTCTTTTAACCTCCATCTTGTTTAAACCACTTAACTCGGTCATCATCCTTTCTGGCAGGGAAAGCGTAGATCAAAATCATGTTATATTGTTTAGAGAGAAATAAACCCATCTCCTGGATGGTCGTGGTTTTTAGTACCCAGGGCTGCAATTCTTTGAAGTGGATGGTAAACTGGGGTTTTGACAAGCTGGGACGAAAATAACTCCAAGACTCTGGAGGAGGCCGCCAGCCACCGATTCAATCCTTGTGTTAGGCTGCCATCTTGTGACATACTGGGACATGCAGCTGAGGACCCAAGGCGGCGTTTATGTCTAACATTGTAAAACCCTCCCCCTCCCCAAAACGTAAACCAATAGATAATAGATGCCAATATAACCTCTCTTAGCCTAAATGGCTGAATATTAAAGTCAGTTCTTCTTCAGGCATCAAGGAGCCTCATTATATAGGAAAACAGATTACACAGCGGACTCAAACTTTGTCAGAAATCTAAAGTGTGTCCTGACATTGGCCCCTCAGACCACCTCCCCTCTCATGGTCTCCTCACCACCCAACCCCGTGTCAGATGGGCTGGGCCTTCTTCTTGGCTATGAGCCAGGTGTGTGGGTTTCCCTCACGGCCATCAGTGCTCCAAAAGCAAAGACCAACGGGGCGACCAGGAGTGTGCTAGAGATGGTCTGCCATCAATACCCTCATAGCTCCCGGGTGTCCCCACTGAGTCCAGAGGACCACGTCAAATAGAGGAGCCCCTCCAAGCTCACGAAGAGGGCTGCTGTTCCCAGCCAGGCCCTGAGCGCTCGCAGGCCAGCACCTGGGATAAAGTGGGCCCGGTCCTCTCTGTTACTTCACTGACAAGCGGGAACAGACCCTCATTAACGAGGTCTGACTTGGCTACTGAGAAGATGGAAAATGACTGGGAGTCCAGCCTAGCCCTGGAGCTATTCTCCAGCTGGCAAGCCGCACATCCCAGCTCTCCAGATGCCTCGGGCTCTGGGACGCAGCCCTCGGGGCCCGGAGCTCACAGACAACCCTTCCCAGGACATGACCCCTCTCCAATAGGGCAGTGGAGGCCTCAGGGGGGCGGCTAAGAGTCCCCAGGGCACCTCTCATTTAACAAGCAAGACACAGGGGCCCAGAGAGTGCTCAGCGGATAAATATCTGTTTATCAGATGATTAAAAAGGAAAGTGTGTGTGGTCTGGGGATATATTCTCCTAGTTATAAAAGGTTAACTTTGCACATGTAGGCTGCTGCCATCACAGGAAACACTGAAAGCATTTTTCAGCTATAGAATTTCTCTGCTGAAATTCCTCCCTTTTTACCCATTTTGTCCCTCTTTTCCTCTAAGTGATTCGATGTACCTAGAATAGTAGTTTTAATTGAAGTATACTTGACATACAATATGATACTAGTTTCAGGTGTACAACATGTGACTCGACAATTCCATACGTTACAAAATGCTCACCATGATAAGCGTAGTCACCATCTTAACCATACAAAATTATTACATTATTGGTTATATTTCCTACTCTGTACTTTCCATCCTTGTGACTTATTCATTCTATAACTGGAAGTTTGTAACTCTTAATTCCTTCACCTATTTTGCCCATCCCCTCACATCCCCTCCCCTCTGGCAACCACCAGTTTGTTCTCTGTATTTAAGAGTCTAATTCTGGGGGTTTTTTTTCTTTGTTTGCTTTGTTTTTTAGATTCTACACATAAGTGAAATCCTATCATATTTGCCTTTTTCTGTTAGATTTTTTTCACTCACCCTTGTACCCTCTGGATCCATACATGTTGTTCAGAACGATAAGATTTCACCGTGTTTTACAGCTGAGTAGTACTCCGTTGTAGACACAGTTGATCCTTGAACAACACAGATTTGAACTTCATGAGTTCATTTATATATGGATTTTTTTCAGTAAATACAATAGAATATCATAAATGTATTTTCTATTCCTTAATTTTTATTATTTCTTATGTTCAATTAGCCAACAGAGTACATCATTAGTTTTAGATGTAGTGTTCAACACTTCATTACTTGCCTATAACACCAAGTGCTCACCACATCACGTGCCCTCCTTAATACCCATCACCCAGTTACCCCATCTCCCACCCCCTCCCTTCTGTAACACTCGGTTTGTTTCCTGGAGTCCAGAGTCTCTCATGGTTTGTCTCCCTCTCTGATTTACTCACATTGTTTTCCCGCCCTTCCCCTGTGGTCCTCTGCACTATTCCTTATGTTCCACAGGTGAGTGAAACCATATGATAACTGTCTTTCTCTGCTTGACTTATTTCACAAGCATAATACCCTCCAGTTCCATCCAGTCAATGTAAATGGTAGCTACTCATCCTTTCTGATGGCTGAGTAATATTCCATCGTACGTATGAACGACATCTTCTTTATCCAGTCATCTGTTGAAGGATCTCCACTGCTTCCACAGTTTGGCTATTGTGGACATTGCTGCTATGAATATTGGGGTGCACGTGTCCCTTCTTTTCAGTGCATCTGTATCCTTGGGGTAAATACCTAGCACTGCAATTGCTGGGTTGTAGGGTAGCTCTATTTTTTTAACATATTGAGGAACCTCCATACTGTTCTCCAGAGTGGCTGCACCAGTTTGCATTCCCACCAACAGTTAGGAGGGATCCCCTTTCTCCATATCCTCGCCAACATTTGTTGTTTCCTGCCTTGTTAAGTTTAGCCATTCTAACTGGTGTGAGGTGGTATCTCATTGTGGTTTTGATTTGCATTTCCCTGATGGCAAGTAATGTGGAGCATTTTGTCATGTGTTTGTTGGCCCCTTGTCTGTCTTCATTGGAAAAGTGTCTGTTCATGTCTTCTGCCCATTTCTTTTCTTTTCTTTTCTTTTTTAAGATTTTATTTATTCATTTGACAGAGAGAGAAAGCCAGCAAGAGAGGGAACACAAGCAGGCAGAGTGGGAGAGGAAGATGCAGGCTCCTAGCAGAGAAGCCCGATGTGGGGCTCGATCCCAGAACGCTGGGATCACGCCCTGAGCCGAAGGCAGATGCCCAACGACTGTGCCACCCAGGCGCCCCTTCTGCCCATTTCTTGACTAGATTATTTGTTCTTCTGGTGTTGAGTTTGAGAAGTTCTGTATAGATTTTGGGTACTAGCCCTTTATCTGATAAGGCATTTGAAAATATTTTCTCCCATTCTGTCAATTGTCTTTTGGTTTTGTTGACTGTTTCCTCTGCCGTGCAAATCGTTTTATCTGGATGAAGTTCCAATAGTTCTTTTTTGCTTTTGTTTCCCTTGCCTTTGGAGATGTGTATAGCAAGAAGTTACTGAGGCCGAGGGCAAAGAGGTTGCTTCCTGTGTTCTCCTCTAGGATTTTGATGGATTCCTGTCTCACATTTAGGGCTTTCATTCATCTTGGGTTTATCTCTGTGTATGGTGTAAGAGAATGGTTGAGTTTCATTCTTCTGCATGTGGCTGTCCAATTTTCCCAGCACCAATTATTGAAGAGACTGTCTTTTTTCCATTGGATATTCTTTTCTGCTTTACCAAAGATTAATTGACCATAGAGTTGAAGGTCCATTTCTGGAGTCTCTATTGTGTTCCACTGATCTATGTGTCTGTTTTGGTGCCATACCATGTTGTCTTGATGATCACAGCTTTGTAATAGAGCTTGAACTCAGGCATTGTGATGCCACCAGGTTTGGTTTTCTTTTTCAACATTCCCCTGGTGATTTGGGGTCTTTTCTGGCTCCATACAAATTTTAGGATGGTTAGTTCCAGCTCTGTGAAAAATGTTCGTGGTATTTTGATGGGGATTGCATCGAATGTGTAGACTGCTCTGGACAGCACATTTTAACAATGTTTATTTTTCCAATCCATGAGCATGGAATGTTTTTCCATTTCTTTGTGTCACCCTCAATTTATTTCATAAGTGTTTTGTAGTTTCTGGAGTACAGATCCTTTACTGCTTTGATTGGGTTTATTCCTACATATCTTATGGGTTTTGGTGCAATTGTAAATGGGATCAATTCCTTGATTTCTCTTTCTTTAGTCACATTGTTTATGCATAGAAATGCGACTGATTTCTCTGCATTGATTTTGTATCCTGCCATGTTGCTGAATTGCTGTATGAGTTCTAGCAGGTTTGGGGTAGAGTCCTTTGGGTTTTCCACATAAAGTATCATGTCATCTGTGAAGAGAGAGAGTTTGACTTCATCTTTGCCAATTTGAATGCCTTTTATTTCTTTTTGTTGTCTGATTGCTGATGCTAGGACTTCTAGTACTATGTTGAACTATAGTGGTGAGAGTGGCATTCTGTCATGTTCCTGACCTTAAGGAAAAGCTCTAAGCTTTTCCCATTGAGAATGTTATTCACTGTGGGCTATTCATAAATATGGCTTTTATGATATTGAGGTATGTTCCCTCTAACCCTATACTTTGAAGAGTTTTTATCAAGAAAGGATGCTGTATTTTGTTAAATGCTTTTTCTGCATCGAGAGGATCATATTGTTCTTGTTTTTTCTTATATTAATGTGCTCTATCACATTGATTGATTGTGAATGTTGAACCACTTTTGCATCCCAGGAATAAATCCCCCTTGGGTCTGGTGAATAATCCTTTTAATGTACTGTTTGTTCCTATTGGCTAGGATCTTGGTGAATATTTTGGCAGCCATGTTCATCAGGAATATTGGTGTGTAATTCTCCTTTTTGATGGGGTCTTTGACTGGTTTTGGGATCAAGGTAATGCTAGCCTCATAGAATGAGTTTGGACATTTTTCTTCCACTTCTATTTTTTGAAACAGCTTCAGTAAAACAGTATTATTTCTCTTTTAAATATTTAGTAGAATTCCCCTGTGAAGCCATCTGGCCCTGGACTTGCTTTTTAGGGAGTTTTTGATTACTGCTTCAATTTCCTTGCCATTTATTCATCTGTTCAGATTTTCTACCTCTTCTTGTTTCAATCTTGGTAGTTTATAAATTCCCAGGAATGTATCCATTTCTTCCAGATTGCCTAATCTGTTGGCATACAGTTACTGATAATATGTTCTAACAATTGTCTGTATTTCCTTGGTATTGGTCGTGCTCTCTCTTTTCATTCATCATTTTATTATTAATTTGGGTCCTTTCTGTTTTCTCTTGAATAAGTATGGCCAGATGTTTATCAATCTTATTCTTTCAAAGAACCAGCTTCTCATTTCATTGATCTGTTCTACTGTTTCTTTGGTTGGATTCTATTCCATTGATTTCTGCTCTAATCATTATTTCTCTTCTCCTGCTTGGTTTAGGCTTTATTTGCTATTCTTTCTCCAGGTCCTTTAGGTGTAAGATTAGTTTGTGTATTTGTGATTTTTCTAATTTTTTGAGAGAGGCTTGGATTGCTATGAACTTCCCTCTTAGGATGGGCTTTGCTGTATCCCATATGTTTTGGGCTGATGTGTTTTCATTCTCATTAGTTTGCATGGATTGTTTACATTCCTCTTTAATTTCCTGGCTGACCCATTCATTCTTTAGCAGGATGTTCTTTAACCTCCAAGTGTTCAAGTTCCTTCCAAATTTCTTCTTGTGATTGAGTTCTCATTTCAAAGCATTGTGGTCTGAAAACATGCAGGGAATAATCTCAATCTTTTGTTATCGGTTGAGACCTGACTTGTGACCCAGTACGTGATCTATTCTGGAGAAAGTTCTATGTGCACTTGAGAAGAATGAGTATTCTGTTGATTCAGGATGGAATATTCTTTATATATCTGTGAAGTCCATCTGGTTCAATGTGTCATTCAAAGCCCTTGTTTCTTTGTTCATCTACTTAGATGACATGTCCATTGCTGTGAGTGGGGTGTTAAAGTCCCCTGCTATCATTGTATTATTGTCAATATGTTTCTTTACTTTGGTTATTAATTGGTTTATATAACTGGTTGCTGGCATAGATATTTACAATTGTTAGATCTTCTTGTTGGATAGACCCTTTAAGTATAATATAGTGTCCCTCTACATCTCTCACTACAGTCTTTTGTTTAAAATCAAATTTGTCTGATGTGAGGATTGCTACCCCAGCTTTCTTTTGTGTGGTAAATTGTTCTCCACCCCCTCACTTTTCAGTCTGGAGGTGTTTTCAGTTCTAAAATAAGTCTCCTGCAGATGGCATATGGATGGCTCTTGCTTTTTTATCTAATCTGATACCCTGTCTTT
Source organism: Ailuropoda melanoleuca (assembly GCF_002007445.2). NCBI lineage: Eukaryota > Metazoa > Chordata > Mammalia > Carnivora > Ursidae > Ailuropoda > Ailuropoda melanoleuca. The sequence goes on from NC_048229.1 coordinate 72,198,941, forward strand.
TGGTTGAAGCATTCAGCCCATTTACATTCAAAGGAACTACTGAAAGATATGAATTGGTCGTCATTGTATTGCCTGTAAAGACCCTGTTTCTGTAGATTGTCTCTGTTACTGTCTGGTCTATGTTACTCTTGGTGTCTCTCTTTGCTTACAGAATCCCCCTTAATATTTCTTGCAGGGCTGGCTTGGTGGTCACATATTCTTTCAGTTTCTATCTGTCCTGGAACCTCTTTATCTCTCCTTCTGTTCTGAATGACAGCCTTGCTGGATAAAGTATTCTTGGCTGCATGTTTTCATTTAGTACCCTGAATATATCTTGCCAGCCCTTTCTGGCCTGCTAGGTTTCTGTGGATAGGTCTGATGTTATTCTGATGTTCCTCCCTATGTACGTGAGGAATCTCCTCTCCCTGGCTGCTTTCAGGATAGCTTTTTTGGCTCTAAGATTTCCAACCTTCACTATTATATGTCTGGTGTTGATCTGTTTTTATTGATTTTGGGAAGGGTCCTCTCTGCCTCTTGGACATGAACGCTGGCTTCCTTTGGAAGTTCTCAGCCGTGATTTGCTCAAATATACCTTCTAGACCCCTCTCTCTCTACCCAACCCTTCTGGGATTCTGCTAATTCTGACATTGTTACATTTGAAGGCACATTAAATTTTCAAAGCTTTTCTTCATGGGCTATTAGTTGTCTTTCTCTCTTTTCTTCAACTTCCTTCCTTTCTGTCAGTCTGTCCTCTAGGTCACTTAGTCTCTCTTCCACCTCTATGACCCTAGCTGTTACAGCATTCAATTTAGACTGCATCTCATTCATAGCATTTTAAATTTGACCTATTTGGATCTCATTTCTGCCCTTAGAGATTCCATATTGTCATTTATACTTTTTCAAAGCCTAACTATTAACATTATAATTGCTTCCTGAACTCTATCTCTGACATCCTATTTATATCCATATTGATTAGCTCTATGGCAGAGAACATTGCCTCTGGTTCTTTCCTTTGCTGTGAATTCCACCTTCTAGTCATTCTGACCAGAAAAGGATGGGTGAGCTAAAGAACAGAGTCCAACTTAAGCAAATGCTCCCTAAAAAATCTAAAGTGGTTGGAAGCCACCACAGAAAAGTGAACAGAGCCAAAATGAAACAAAACAATAAAAAAAGGGGGAGAGGGTGGGGAGAGAGACTATAATCTCACAGGGTGGAGAAAGCAGGGTGATCCACTCGTTCCTGACTGAATTTTGCTCTGTGTGTTAGAAAACACTACATCCCAAAGTTGCAAAGAAACCAAAACCAAAAGTGAAAAAAGTACTAGAATGAGGCATAAATCTATAAAATGTAGATGTGAAAAAATGAAAGTTAAAAAGTGACTTAAAAACAAAAGTTGGTAAAATAAGAATCTAGTTGAAATGGGGAAAAGGTAAAAAAAAAATAGAAAAATAAATCAATGGAAAATTTTAGACTGATGGATAAACAAGTTTTGAGGAAACACCTGGAGCTCAATATACTATTTAACCCTGGTGCTGGAGTTTTACACTCTTGTGGGATCCATAAGCTTGTCATTCAGGTGAATTCTTCCGGTCTGTCTCTTGGGGAAGGGCCTGCTGTTCTGCTTCTCAGGCGTCTTTGCATGGGTGGAGTTGCTCCACCACTGGTCAGGCGGATGGGCTCAATGTGAGCTGGTTGTCTGTGTGGCTTTTGTTTCCTTTGCGATTTTCCATGCCTCTTCAGAGGGTCAAAGCAAAAATAGCCATGCCTGAATCACTGGCCCAGAGCCACAAGATCCTGGATCCCCCTCTTCAGTAAACCCTCTGGGTCAAACCGTCTCCACTTCTGAGTGCACCAAACTCTGCAGGCTCCTGCAGTTCATGCCCACTGCAATCCTCCCAGGGGGATTCCCAGACCCTGGGCATTAGTCGCTTTGTGCCTTTCCAACTGTGAATGGTTGTGGGCTCGTGCATGCACCCTGCTCTGCTGCTCCCAGTCACAGATGGGTGCCGCCCTACTGTCCTTTCTGGGGCCATCACCGCCCTGTGAGCTATTGCCCAGTCATGGACACAGCTGTTTCATCCCTCCCAGGAGATGGTAAATGGCCCGCACGTCCCAGTCCTTCTCAGGGTGCACAGGCAAAGAGTGGTCTCTACCATCCTGGCTTGCAGTGTATGGTGACCAGAGCCGAGAGTCCCTCCTGGGCTCGCTGACCATAACCAGTTATCCTGCTCCGCTGCTTGGGCACTCTTATCAGTTCAGGCGCCCCTGTTCTGTCTGCGTCTCCTGGGATCCTGAGACCACAATAACCCAGCTAGAATTCTGCCCTTTTCATCCCCAGAGCCCCTTTCAGAAAGGGATATCTCTCACTGGAGCAGATTACTAAGGGTCCAGATTTTGCACTCCAATGTTATATCACTTTCCAGAGGCCAGCTTATGGAGGCTCCCTTTCCCTTCCATTTATCTTCTGGTATTTCCCCACAGATTCACAACTCCCCACCTCCTACCTTGCAAAAAGCTGTCATTTTCCTGCTTGTAGCATTCCAGATATGTTTTCAGACATCTCAGGCTGAATTCATGGGTATTCAGAATGGTTTGATATCCAGCTAAATTCAAGGGAACAGATGAAATGAGGTTCCCTACTCATCTGCCATCCTGCCCCCCCCCTCGCCGAGCTTGTCTTTTTATCCATTCAGTCACCTTCTGTCTTTAGATTGGAGCATCTAGTCCATTTAATTATTGATTGGCATGTACTTATTACCATTTTGTTAATTGTTTTATAGTTGATTTTGGAGTTCTTTGTTGTTCCTCTCTTACTCTTTCCTTTCCGGTTTGATGACTTTCTTTGGTGTTATGTTGGGATTCCTTTCCTTTCTTTTTTTGCTTATCTATTATAGGTACTGGTTTTTACCATGCGGTTCAAATGGAACATGCTAAGTATATATCAGCCTATATTAAGCTGATATTCACTTAAGTTCAAACACATTCTAAAAGCACTACATTTTCGTCCCCCACCCCTCCACTGTTTAGGTTATATTTTACATCTTTTTGTGTGTGTGAATTACTTTATTTTTTTAGAAATAATTGATTTTCCTGCTTTTGTCTTTTAACCTTCATACCGGCTTTATGACTGATCTACTACCCTTACTCTATGTTTGCTTTTACCAATGAAGTTTATTTCCTTTCATAATTTTCTTATTTCTACATATGGTCTTTCCTTTCCTGCATAAAGAAGTCCCTTTAACATTTCTTGTAAGGCTGGTTTAGTGGTTAAACCTCTTTTAAAGTCTGTCTAGGAAACTCTCTCTTTTAATTCTGAATGATAACCTTATTGGGTAGAGTATTCTTGACTGCAGGTTTTTTCCTATCAGCCCTTTGAATATATCCTGCCACTGCCTTATGGATGGCCTACAAAGTTTCTGCTGAAAAATTAGCTGAAAGCCTTATGGGGTTTCCCTTGCACATAACTGTTTGCTTTCTTCTTGCTGCTTATTTTGACTATCGCTTTATCACTAATTTTGTCATTTTAATTACTATGTGTCAAGGTGCAGTCCTCCTTGGGTTCATTCTGCTTGAAGCTCTCTGGGATTCCTGGACATAGATATTTGTTTCATTCCCCAGGTTAGGGGAAGTTTTCAGCAATTATTTCTTCAAATAAATTTTCTGTCCCTTTCTCTCTCTCTTCTTCTGGGACCCCTCTAATGTGAACGTTAGTAAGCCTGATGTTGTCCCGGGGTCCCCTAACCTAACATCACTTTTAAAATTCTTTTTTCTTTTTGCTTTTCAGCTTGGGTGCTCTACCCTGTTTTCCAGGTCACTGATCCATTCTTTCCAACCCCATTCTACTATTGATTCCCTCTAGTTTATTTTTCCTTTATTTTATTACTTTGATTGTTTATTTATTGAGAGAGGGAGTGCACACACAAGCGGGGGGGGAGGAAGAAGCAGACTCCCTGTTGATCGGGGACCCACATGTGGGGCTTGATCCCTAGACCTTGAGAGACCTGAACTGAAGGCAGACACTTAACTGACTGAGTCGCCCAGGTGCCCTCCCTCTGGTATATTTTTCATTTCAGTTATTGTATTCTGTAACTCTGATTGATTTTATTTTATACTGTCTCTCTCTTTGTTGAAGTCCTCACTGAGTTCATCCACTCTTCTCTCGAGTCTGGTGAGATCACTGTGACCATTACTTTGAACTTGGTATCAGGTAGATTGCTTATTTCTGTATCATTTAGTTCTTTTTCTGAAGTTTTATCTTATTCTTTCATTTGGAGCATATTCCTCTGTCTCCTTGTTTTGGTTGACTGTTTGTTTCTGTGAATTAAGCAGAACAGCTAACTCTACAAGTTTTGAAGGAGTAGCCTTGTGTAGGAATGTCCCCTGTGTAAATTGCATGTACCTGGCAACACTGGCTGACTGGCTGGAGATGGAACAGGAAGAAGTTGGAGGTGTCAGGGTACTTCGCCCAGGGTCTCCCTGGTGAGATGGCTGGGGCTGAGGTAGGCATGGACCAAAACGTTACAGGGGCTCTACACCACAGCCACCCAGGTAGGACAGCTGGAGATGGGAGCGAGCATAGGTCAGGTACTCCTGTGATCCTCCATAGGGCTATACTGGCAGAACATCTGGAGCTAGTATGTGGGCTGGTAGGAGTTCCAAGGTACTCCATACTGAAGCCACCTTGGCAGGAAGCTGAAACTTGAGTAAACATGGCCCAGGTGGTCCTAGGATGCTCCAGGTTGGCACCACCCTGGCAGTATGACTAGAGCTGGGGTGGTCACAGGCTGGAACACTCCACGCAGGGGGTCCACTGATGGGACCATTGCAGCTGAAACAGGCATGGGCCAGTGGGTGCTCCATGCCAGGGCCACCCTGGTGGGATGGCTGGAGCTGGGGAGGGCATGGGCTGTCAGGTCATGGAGGATTGGCTGGAGCCAGTGTGGGCTAGGGGCCAAGTTTCACTGAGGTGGTGGGCCAGCAGGAATGCCTGGGCTCTGCTCCCATCTGTGCTACCAAGACATAGAGGAAACATAAACAATGGTGCTTGCCAGTGCCTCTGACCTCAGAGAGAGTTCCAGAAGGTCCCCCCTAAAATTGGTGGACCCTTTAGTGTTAGTAAATGGGCTTTCTTACTTATAGTCTAGCTGTCCTTTAAATCACTGGTTTTTGTTTTCTGTTCCTTTGCCGCAGATCAGGCAAAACTGCACCTGGGTCCCTCGGTGCTGTCTCTCCCTATCACAGTTCATAGTATCAGGAGTGGGGTCCCCAACATTATCATGTCTCCATGTCTCCTGCCACTTTCTGTGTGGTCCCTCTATCCTTCGTCATGCAGCAACTGTTCCATCAGCTATCAGGTGCTTCTTCAGGAAGAATTTTTCTACATGTAGGTATAGATTCAGTGTGTGCATGGGGAAAGGTGAGTTCAGGATCGTCTCATGCTGCCACCTAGGACTCCTCCTCCTGTAAGAGCGTTGTAAAAGTTTTAAAGTATAATAAAAGTATTTTAAGTATTGTCTTCCAATTCAAACATCTGGGTCATCTATGGTTCTATTCTGGTGACATTTCTTCTCCTGATTACAGGTGACAGTTCCTGCTTCTTTGCATGTCAGAGACACTGCTTTTCAAATTTTCAGCTGTATGTGGTGTATTAAAGAACAGAGACTGAAGGAAACTAAGAGGTAGACCCATCTCTCAGAAAGGTCACACCTTTTCCTGTCAGGCAGCTATGCTGAAGGCCTGACCTCTTCACTAAATTGGATTTTTAAACAGTTTCAGGTCCCCTTCTGGCTTCAAATATCTTGAAAGGGAAGTCTGTCCCGAACCTCCAGCAGGGCTTTGGGACTCAAGTAGCACAAAACCCAGGTCTCTTTGCTTTCTGGTCTTACTCCAATTTCAGTTTGGGGTGATTTTATATCGGCTCCTTTCTCCCACCCACTTTCCCATATTTTGGCCCAGAATAGACACATACATATGTAACACATAGCTCTTAGGCTGCTTCCCCAACACTGAGCACAGATCAGAACAGGTGAGGGGAAGTGTGAGCTGCATGCACACATGCTCCATGAAGCCTGCAGTGATTTCCCTGCAAATCCTTCAAAAGACTCAGCAATGACCCCTTAAATCCAGTGAAGGAGATCTCTTAGGACCCAATGAGCCTCCTCTTCATTCAGATATTCCATCATGAAAAACATAACTGAGTTTCCTCAGTGGGTTCCGCTGAGAAGGAAACTTCTTAAGGGAACTGGCAGGATCTATAATGTTGCATTTTAGACATCTGGGGTCAAGTTAGCCTTGAAGAGCGACTTTTGGATTCTGAAAGACTGATAAACCTGGATTTCAGAAACTGATATTTGGCCACACATGCTAAGTGCTGTAGTCCCTGCTGCTTGGAGTTCTAAATGGTTGGCCTTAAACTGACTTAGAGCACAGTACTGTCTCTTGACCAGAGGGGCTGGTATGCCTTCCTCCTGTGAGCATCGCTCTTCGATTCTCGTAGCCAGAACACTCAATCGCCCAGCAGGAAAGGGCTTGTCTGGCAGAAATGTCTAGTGTTAGGACGGGAACCTTATTGCCTACTCTCCTCACACTCTGTCACACGGGGAGCCTCCTACAGCACTATTAAGGCTGAGGAATGACTGCTGGGACTCAGGGACTGTGCCAGTTTTATGAGACTGCAGATAATGATGGCTGTCCTGTCCAGCTGTGTCATCTGTGCCAGGCTCTGCTTTAACATAGCCATCATCTCACTCTATGCCATATTTGTGTATTTATTTATAAGGCAAGTCCTAACTTTCATAGAAATGCATAATCTTTTGAGCTTAAATATGAAACTTTTGCATACTCAGCCTTACAGCCTGAATGTCTTAAAGCAGCAATCAACAGAAACCTGTCCTAAGAGAGCAAAATATGAACTGTAGAACTTAAAAGCATATAGGTGTTCACTGTAGAATTCTTACCATTTTTTGCACTTTTGAAGCCTTTCACAAGTTGTTCAGGCTGAAGGGGATGATCATTTGCAATGATGCTCTCAAACTTTGACTTCCTATGGAACTTCCACAAAGCCACTAGTGGGAAAACACATGTGTAGCCATGTTTGAAAGCTCATTATTTATAGATATAAAAAAAAATTTGTTCATTTTCTCTGAACAAAATTTAGAAAATAGACAAAAGGAAGAATCTCTCACAAGCTCACTTATGCAGCCATGAAAAACTTCCTCTATATTAGTCTGCCTTTTCAATCCTTTGTGTGTATACATTTAGCTTTGTGTTAATATTTTAAACCTTTTAAAAATTTGTAATTTTTAAAACATTATAACCTTTTAAAAAATTGTAACCTTTCGTTATAATATAAACTATAATTTGTTTAATGGCTGTACGGTGCTCTATCATATTAAGTTCTATGATGTACCATACTATAGTTCCCAAAACTACTCACAAAATCATCTGGGAACTTTTTTTTTTTTTTAATACAGATTCTTAAGACACACATACTAAATAAGAATCTCCAGGGATGCTAAGGAATCTGAATTTTTGAAGCTTACCCTTTGACTGCAACGCAATTTAATTAACCTACTTAGTTAATTTGCACATACTTTATTTACTTAATCCACTATTGTTGAGTATAGAGTGGTTTCTAAGTTTTTACTATTATAAAAAACAATCACAGTAATACTGATATTTGTAAGGACAGGTGCCACTCTGCATATACAGACAATTGTTTCCTGAGGATAATAAAGTGATTTGTTTTTTTAAAAATGATGTAGTGATCAGGGAATTACAAAGTAACTGCAGTTCTCAGTGTTCACCCCACCACAAGCAGGGAACTCCATGGAAGACTGGCAGTCATCCAAGCAGACTTGGCTACTTCAGAAGGGGTCAACTGGGAGACAGAGAGTCCTAGCAACCCTAAAAAAAAAAGAAGCTCTCAAAGACAGAGGTCTGCCTTCTCCCTTGTCACCATAATCACAAAGGTCCTGCTCAAAAGGGCCCCCTTGAGACTGTATCACTGAAATTGGCTCTCACTATCTTCTGCTGTCTCATGTTGCTATTTTTAAATTCACATTGGTAGTTCACATGGTATGGATCCCCAAGAGCAGTTTCTCAAGCTTAATCCCATAGACTCCTAGCTATTCTCAGGCATCTTCAAGCGCAATGCATTTAAATGTTGTAATTCCACTTTGATGGTAATATACATACATTCACGTTCACCAGGACAAGCCACATTATAGCCACTGAATTACAGGGCCTGCAGTCCTATGTTTATGATCAAAATGGCACAAGGTCACCACCCAAAAACAAATCAATGTTTCCCGAACTAGGATCTGTGTACATAAAACCTCAGGGCTCCTAGAGAATTCCTGTTCCTTTAAAAGGACTCTATACCTCACTGGAAATTGAGACCCACTGACTTAAAGTGGAGGGGCTGTACTGCTCTCCTGAACCGCACTCCTTAGAAATAAAGGCTGCACAGTGCTGCACACCAGGCCACTTTTGAGAGGTCTGCACCAGGCCTTCCAGCCACAATTCTTGGACCCTTCCCTAGAACAATGAGCATCAATTCCTTGCCTTTTAACTGCCTGACAGAAACTAACATTCTGGGTCTCAAGAAAACGTTCAGACTATCAGGCCCAACCCACTCACAGCTGATGGGTAAAGGGAGGCCCGGCGATGGGAAAGGCCTTAAGCGAGGTCAAAACTAGAGCCTAAACCTTCTATCCAAACGTCAGTGCCCTGGCCAATCTGTAGAGAAGGCTGACTGGAGACCCCAAGTACCTCATTCCCACCATCCGCGACCCCTTTCTGCCCCCCACCCTTGATACCCAAGGTCCCCGTGGTCCTCTTCAGGTCCGCTCGCCCCGCTCTACTCCAGCTCTTCACAAGCAGTCCACACGCCCTAACCGCAACCCCACGGTTTCTGGCCTTCCTGGCGTCTATACTACACGCAAGCTGAGAAAGCCCCACCACGCGGACACCCGCAAGTCTAGCAACACCTCCGCGGGTGTGGCAAAGCCGCCTCCCAGGCGCATGCGCCACCGTAGGTGCGCGCGCGTCAATGACGTCACAATGGCGCCATCTGTGAGACCGCGCGCCCGCGACTCCAGCTGAGAGTTGGAGCGTCAGTCTGGAGACTGAGCGTGGCGCGCGAGCTCGGGCACAGGAAGTCTCTTCAGCCCAAACTTTGACGAGAGATGTTCTGATGGCCGAGGGCTGCTGAAGAAAGTGAAGAGAGGTAAAGAGTGAGCGTCGCCCGCGAGAAACGTCATCAGAGCGCACCAGAAGCGGCCCGAGGATGAAGAGTAAGCGGGGTTGAAGGCCTCTAAGCTGTGGAGGGGTGGGATGTCAAGGGTCGGGGACTTGGTGCTGGTAGGTGTACAGGGTCGTAGCGGAGTCCGAATGAAATTGCTAGGGGCATTGCCCCGCCGTACATAAGTGAAACCGAGGCGCAGAGTCTCGGTCGGCCTGGCTCAGTCCCTGAGCTAGAGATGGATGGATGTCGGAGCTGGAGACAGGTAGGGGCCTGCTTAGCGGTGCTAAAGGAGGGCCCAAGGCCTGGGGCCGACTTCGCCACTACCTGGTGACAGTGGTTAAGGCCCTGATCCTCTCGACAACCTGGTTTCCATTCTGTGAGGTTACTGATAGGGGTGCCTGCTCAGCCTGCTGTTCTGGGAAGAATCCTTGTCTGGTGGAAAGCGCTGGGAGCGTGCTGAGGAATGGTATCGTAACCTGGGACTTTGGGAGTTGAGCGGAGAATAGCTATGCCAAGGAAGGGAGCAGGCACCCAGGGCGGGTATAAGCAGGGGAGTGTAGACACCGTTAAAACTGGTTTTTGGACCAGTTCATTTCCACCTCTGCCACTCCTATCTCTGTGATCAAGTTATGTGTCTCAGCATATCTGAGCTTCAGTTTTCTCACGTGCGTTATAGGAATAATATCTACTTTAAAGGATTGTTCAGGAAATACCATGGGATAAAATGTGTAGCTTTTAGCCAGGTACATGACAAGTGTTGAGTGCTCAATAACTGTTAGATGTGTATTGTTCCAGAAAAGACTTTCAAGTCTAGTGGATGCACCTGTGACAGTTGAAGCAAAGTCATTCCTGGGGTTGGTCTTTAGAAACAGGTTTTAATGCCATTCTTGCATTTCAAGGAGAACCAGACTCTGTGTATAATATAATATAATATAATATAATATAATATATAATGTAATATATAAACACTTTGGTTTGCTTGTTCACATGTACTCAAGGAAACACAAAGGAGCTGGGGTGGAATTTGCAGAGTGTCGTGTGAACCACGTTTTCCAGTCTTTTGACCCTTAAACCAGGTCTTTGTGTTACACTTACTGCATTTACACCCATACTCTGTCCCCAAAGCCATGTTTTTCTTCATCAGAAAATTAAGTAAGAAACAGAGGAGTGTGCAAGTTTTTAAGGTTGAAACTACATTGATCAATATATATTTTTTGAGCTTGAAGAAAGACCTATTTTATCAGTATAGGACACCATCTATTATATGATAGACCCTAATTTCATAGATATAAATATGTGAAAAACCTTTTTTTAAATGGCTTGTAGTAAACAAAATGTAATATTTCCAACCATCTGTAACCAGGGAAGCTCTGTCATATAACTTTTATTAAAGATTTATTTATTTAATTGAGAGAGCACGCACTCAGAGGGGAGGGACAGAGAGAGATCTTCAAGCAGACTCCCTGCTCAGCAAGGCGCCAGACACAGGGCTCAATCCCAGGACCCTGAGATCATGACCTGAGCCGAAATCAAGAGTTGGATACTCAACTGCCTGAGCCACCCAGGCGCCCCGAGAAGCACTGTTTGAAAGCACACTCTTGGAACTTCTAGGACGGGTGGCCAGAGGATAGAAAAAGAGGCATCCAAGAGAGCTGAGAAGCCTGTGCTCTTTGTAGCACCCCCATCTTCTCCTATCTCTAAATAAGCACAGTTTGTTTCATTGTTAGGTTGTGGGTCTTAGAGTCATGCCCAACAGGAATTGATCATTTCTTGTTTGTTTGTTTGTTTGTTTGTTTGAATCCCCAGGTGTGGTCTACCAAGCCTTTTCTCAGAAAGAGGCCAAGGAGTTCGATGTTGAGGTACAGTGCATGGCAGGAAGTCTGGGAGCAGTGGAGGTGATGGCAAAGTTGGCTCGATACCCTAGTCCTGCTTTGGATGTCCTTTCCCACGTCTCACTCCTCATCTTTCCAGTAGATGGGTTCAGCTCAGTCACGATCTGCTGTTCTGATGGCCTCTTTCCATATGCCGGCTGCTCTTTCCCTTGTTCGGTTAACTGGGACCTCTTGATCCTGTGTCGTCTCCCACTGTGTAGGGGACACTGGGCTGTGCCCACCTGAAAGCTGCCTTGGCGAGCACTGTCATTTGGCTTTGTCCCTGTGCCCCCTTGCCTCTTGAAGAGGGCAGGCAGTCACATTTCCTCAGGAGAATGTAGGGATCATATCTGGTGCTGCAAACATGCTTTGTCGTGGGCAGAAGCTCCACTGGGGGCTGCTAATGAGCGAGTTCACATGAAATCAAGATTTTAAGAGACTGGTACACCGTTATGTGGTTTCTTCATGAAGAAGGGCCACTTAGGAATTTAAAAGAAGCAACTAGTTGTTCTGTCACAGTAATAATAGTGATGATAATGAATCCTTAGTGAGTATGTAAAGGGGCAAGGCTGACGCTGACTGCCGTCCTTACTGGGAGCTGCCTGGAAGATTGAGTGTATCACATCACACCCCCGCCAGCCCCGCTTCTCCGTAAGGGAGCGGGAGTATTGACACATTAGCTTCACAGGGTTGGCAGCCTGGTTAGCGCAACAGGGGTTCAGGAAATTGCCAGCCAAGAGGCAGGACCTGGGTAGACAGTGCCGCCTGGGCAGTGGCCGACCTAGGACACGGGCAGCTGAATGCGGAGTAGCCCGGTGGAACTCCCAACGTGAGAGGCAGTGACGTTGGAGTTCTCTCAGGAATTACACGCAATTTGGACAGTTCTTTTGCCCCCACGTCCTACGAGTCTGTGCTAAGTCACAGTCAAATGCTGTTCTGCTCTGTGTGGGAGAGAGTGAGCACAGGAGGCTGAGACGCACTGGCACTTCCTTTCCCCAGGCTCTGCGGGAGCAGACCTAGCAAGTAGCCGTGACGCGTCCACAGGGCCAAACCCAAGGAAAGAGGATTGCAACATGGGCACCGTGTCAAAATTCCTACCCCGCAAGGCGTGGTCCATCCTGGGGCACCAGGCGGTACCATTTTCCCAAGTGTGAGGAGCATGTCCTTCAAGGCCATCGCTTGGCTCTACTCAGCTTGCCTTCATCTGGTCACAACTGACTAAATGTTGTTGGCATGCATTTCTCAGGCTCTCCTCCCGGCCAAGGAGCAGAGAAAGTCTTTTCTTCCTAATATAAAGGGTTTTGGGAGTTTTATTTTATTTTATTTTTTTTTTAATTTATTTATTCGACAGAGATAGAGACAGCCAGCGAGAGAGGGAACACAAGCAGGGGGAGTGGGAGAGGGAAGAAGCAGGCTCATAGCGGAGGAGCCTGATGTGGGGCTCGATCCCATAACGCCGGGATCACGCCCTGAGCCGAAGGCAGACGCTTAACCGCTGTGCCACGCAGGCGCCCCTCTTTTTTTTTTTTTCAGTTTAGTAATAACATTTTAATGTAAACACTTACACATTAAAACCACTAACAGTAGCATATTCTTCTGCAGTCCATCCACATTCAGCTTCCAAAAAGATATTAATACCTTTCTGAAGAAGCAGCTTGACTATATCTGTACATTCATAAGTTACAGCAAGCATGAGGGCTGTTCTAAAATGACAGAGAGATAACTTCACCCTTAGGAACTTAAGAGTTATTTAAACTGCTAATTTGATATACTTTATCAGGTTAATATCTTGCCTGCCAGTACAGAATTAACCATTAACCTTTTCAAGAGTTCACCTTTGTAAATTACCTCCATGGTGAAAATGAAAGGACAAAAAGGAGCCTCTTTTCCCACTCGGGTAGGGTAGAAGTTGCTATTTTAAAGTCCTTGGANTAGCAAGCATGAGGGCTGTTCTCTTATATATATCAACTGCATGTATGTTTGCTCCTCTTTCCAATAAAAACTGCACTATTTGCTGTTTGTTTCCAGCTACAGCAACTAAAAATGGTGTGAGGTCTTCCTGGTTTCTTCCTTCAATATCTACATGGTATGAGAGCAGCTTCTCTACTATTGAGACGTTCTGACCAACAGCAGCATAGGAGAGCAGTATTGCCATTACGGTCCATACAGTTAGGATCAGCACCATGTTCTAAAAGGATGGTTACACAGCTCTCCTCTTGGCACTGCACGGCCTTCATTCGCGGGGTCCTAGCTTCTTTATCATAGAGATTAAGCTGGCAATTCCTGTCTGCTAGAAAACTCACCACATCTGGATGGCCAGTGGCACAGGCCAAATGGAGAGCAGGCCTGTGCATTTAAAAAAAATCCTCCTCAAAAGTTATAACCTCAGCGAAATAGAGTAGGAAGTTGAATGTGGACGTGGCTGTTCTGTCTGGCAGTCACGAATTGGTGTTTGAAGGTGACTTTCACATCTGGACAGCTGTGGGCAGCTGACATTCAGCAGTGGGAGGCTGTGTGAGGCTCAGTCGGGAGACAGATGGGTTAGTGAAGGCATCCCCTCTGCGGTGTGTGGGGAGGTCTGGGACGGTCCCCACCAGAACAGTGGGCCCTATGACACCTCGTCCCCATGCAGCTTCCGGGAGCCCAGCAGGCTGAGGCCTTCGTGAGGGCCTTCCTGAAGCGCAGCACGCCCCGCATGAGCCAGCAAGCCCGCGAGCACCAGCTGCAGCGCAAGGCTGTGGTCCTGGAGTACTCCACTCGCCGGAAGCAAAAAGAGAAGAAAAAAAAATCCAAAGGCCTCTCTGCCAGGCAGAGGAGGGAGCTGCGCCTCTTTGACATTAAGCCGGAGCAGCAGAGGTAAGCCGAGCCTTTCCTGCCGTTCTCCCTAAGGTGGCTTCATCTTCCTGGAATGGGTGCAGATTTGGGAAGCCCAGCGGCAGAGGGGGCAGCCCCTTTTCCCTGAAGCTAAGGGAGCGTCTCCCACTTCTGCCACAAGGGGGCAGCCTTCCTTTACCAATTCAGACTAGGTTTGCACGTGGCTTTTAAAGCAGGGCACCCTGAGGCTCTTGCTGTTTCACTGTCTGGCTTGTGTCCTGAACTAATGAGACCCGTACCACAAGTGAGTCTGTTACCCATGGCAACAGGCTGTTTGTCTCTCAGCTTTCTAGAGAAAGAGGAACTGGTATATCTTAATATATGCTCTTTATAGCTTTGAATAGCACTAGACAGAATCATCCACAGGAGTTTTATTGCCAAAGAGCGTGCTGCCCACGTTTCAGAAGTTTCTGAAAGGGACGCATCACTCCGTGGGAGGACGTGTTCCTCCCTCCAGCGGACACTGCATCCCTCCTTGGCCACGGTTCTGAATATGCTGATCTTCAGACTGTTTGTAGACTTCCGATCCAAGATCTGCAGCCAGATAGCCTCCCACATCCCACAGGACAAAGTCAGTCACTTTGTCCATGACCCGCTTGCAAAAAGAGCTGGGCGTTGGGTGCAGGAAGGGGCGGCTGGTGCCCAGGTTTCCCTCGCTGGTGTCTGCACCAGTGGAGCCCACTTCGAGTTCGAGCCTGAGGTTCTCCTTGGTCTGACCAGCCGTTTCCTGTAACAGGTTCCCCGTGAGGCAGCAGCCCAGTAATACCCCAAAGGAAAGCCTCTGCGGTCCTCTCACCTGGTCCCTCCCCTTTGTTCCACCACTTGCTCTCTCACCTTCCAGACTGTTCCCGTACATGGGGACATGCATGGCAGCCAGCGGCTCCTGCTCACTCCCCTCACCAGGGTCAGCTCTTATAGCAGGAGACCTCAGAGAGCAGTGGTTCAGCAAGACTGAAGTTTACTGCTCTCATGAAAAGACCAGATGAGCACCACCCCCGGCCCCCCGCCCCAGGCTGGTGCGGCAGGGACTCGGGCAGCGCCGCCCCGGGAGCTCCCTGGCTGCTCCGCCATCTGTGCCTGCTGCCTCATGGTCTGAGGGGCTGCCAGGGCACCAGCCGTCCAGGCTGCATCTAGCCAGCAGGAAGGATGGAGGGCACCCCCTTCCTCCCCCTCCTTAGCCTCAGGAGGGTTCTAGCAGCAGAAACCGAGGTTCAGGAGGCAGAAGCTCTTGACTGTAGTCAGTCGGGTTATCTGCTGTAGAACCAGGATCTGCACCCAGTCCCCAGGGACCCAGGTCGTGGTCCTTGGCACCAGGCCTCTCTCTGTGCTCTGCTGACGTCACAATCCCAAGCTCGTGTCGCCTCACTTTTTACTTCTTTCTAACTTTGCCACAGATACAGTCTTTTTCTCCCTCTGCATGAACTCTGGAAACAGTACATCCGCGACCTGTGCGGGGGTCTCAAGCCAGACACGTGAGTTGCATTTCTGAAGCCTTGCCCCTTGGGGCAGAACCCACGTCTTAACGATCACCGTAAATGCAGCCTTCGGAGCCAGCCGGCTGCAGGAGTTTGTAGACCTGTGTGCTCCCCGCGGAATCTTGATCGTGGCCAACACTGAGGGCTTCTGCTTACCTCCTAGGCAGCCACAGATGATTCAGGCCAAGCTGTTAAAGGCAGATCTGCACGGGGCTCTTGTTTCAGGTAACTCGCCTAGGAGCCCACGGTCACCTGAACGCCCGCGCCGTCTCTCAGTAGCAGCATGGCTCTGTGCTACAGGGCTGGACACACGCCTGGTCACATGGATATTTCCAGATCACTGGCATTGAGGGTGGGAGATGAGTAGCTACCTAAGCCAGTTGTGGCCCCTTTTTGGATACACCCTAAATGGTCTTTGTGTGCCTTTCCACACAGGGACCCCCGCTGCTCTCCCCGGGGGGCACAGCAGCTGCTGGCACGTGCCCCCAGCCCTGAACAGAAAG
The DNA here is from genome assembly GCF_002007445.2 of Ailuropoda melanoleuca. Classification (NCBI taxonomy): domain Eukaryota; kingdom Metazoa; phylum Chordata; class Mammalia; order Carnivora; family Ursidae; genus Ailuropoda; species Ailuropoda melanoleuca. The sequence continues at coordinate 72,214,890 of NC_048229.1, forward strand.
TCCCTTTCATCCATTTCCCTATAGTTTTCAGTCTCAGCTGTGGACTCCCAGCTCCCAGTGTCCTCTCCAGGGCAGACCTTCCCCTGAACATCTTCATTCATCCAGCTGCCACTGCACACAGCCACCCATATGTCCAATAGGCATCACAACCTTTCCATATCCGAAACAATTCCGCCTCCTCACGTCAGCCCCTGCCCTTGTTCCCCAGCTCCGTTCATGGCACCAGTTTTTACCCTGGTCATTCAGGCCAAAAACCTGTGAGGGATCACGTTTCTTCTTCCCAGTCCATCGGCGTGTGCGAGCCCCCGAATCCAAGCCACCACCATCTCCCCTGGATTCCTGGAGAAGCTGCCTAACCCTCTCCCTGCTGACACATCGCTTCTCCCCAACCGGCCAGCCAGAGGGAAGGTCTTATACCAAACCTCAGGCCACGTTTGTCTTCTGCTTTCTTACTGTGCTCTAGGCCTCTCTGACTCTACTGAGCACCAGGTCTGACCACACGGCCTGCTTTCTGCTTCCAGGCTTGGACCCACCTCGGGACCTTTGGTTTATTTCTTCCCTCTGCCCAGAGTTTTGTGTGTTCACAGGCTGCTTCTCAGTATTCAGGTCCCTACTCAGATGTCACTTCCCCCAAGGGCCTGCCATCACTGAAAGTGACCTTCCTCCCTGTGCCTTGTGTTTTTTCTTTGCAACAGTTACCACTATCAGAAAATGCGGTCATCTGATTTGGTACACATTCCCCTCCTACCATTAGAACATCAGCTCCTTGAGAGCAGAACCTGGAACAGTCTTGTTCACTCCCGTGCCCGGCACCGACCTCGGACAGTGCCAGGCACGTAGCAGGTGCTCAAATGTCTACAGGACACACGGGGGCATGGGTCAGGAGAGCTGAGGGGCTGGCCCCACTCGCTGCTCCACAGCCTGTAGAAAGATTCCATTCTGGCCAGAGTATGGGAGGTCATGGGAAGGCCGTGGTGGACAGGTGTTCCTTCAGAGCCCATCCGTGAGACTTGGCCCTGTGCCAGCAACCTGTGGGTCTTGGTGGTGCTGGACATACACGTGACCTCTTGGCTCTGTAGTCCTTCCCAAGACTCCCGTGGCTGCAGGCCCTCCAAAGGACACCTTGCCAGAGCAGCCCGGAGGCTATAAAGCCACAGGCAGGGGATTGGGACCTTGAGTTCTCATCCAGTTTGGTCCCTGTCCAGCTGAGCCCCTCCCCCCCGCCCCCACCTAGCTAGCTGTGCTGCCCCCAGCACCACCAAGGCTGAAGCCTTGAATGCCCTTTTCCTTTGCAGTCACGAAATCCAAATGCCCCTCCTATGTGGGTGTTACAGGAATCCTTCTACAGGAAACAAAGCACGTCTTCAAAGTCCTCACAAAAGAAGACCGCCTGAAAGGTAAGTCACTGTGTGTCAGGGTGTTGTGGCCTGCACCCGGCTCCGTCAGCCCTCTCCTCGTGGCTTCAGCGGCTCAGTTTGGTCTCTCACATCAGCAGACATTGCAGATGCCTGCTGACCATACGTCCCACGCCTGCTGGGGGCACCCCCTGTCCCCACGGCTCTCCCAAAGGCAGCTCGGAGCCCAGCCAGCAGCCACAGCCAGATACGACAGGAGGAAGGCCTGCATGGCTACGCTTACAGATACTTGGGTCTGTTTCCATGCCTGAGGCCCTCGCCTGCCCCAAAGCCGCTGCCCCCCCGAGGAGTGGACAGGACAGACAAGGGAGCTAGGGTAGTGCCTGTCCCTGGAGTTCCAGGATCTTGCCCTTTCTGCTGACCCTTGGGGTTCCAGGAAAGCAAGTGCAGGCTCACCCGCTGGGTGGGCCAGAGCTCACTGTTCTCGCAGAGACGAGCGTCCGCAGCCGGGCTGTCGAGATTTCCACACCTCTTGCCCGCCAATCCGAGATGGCAAAACCACAGTGGGAGGTTTTTGTTCCTTTGGTTTTGGAGCTTGGTTTTTCTTGCTGCTTCCTTCCGTTTCCTTGTATGTTCTTGTCTCATTTTAACCTCAGAAAGAGGCGTCTAGGTGTCCTCACTGAGCGTAAAGCCACGAGTCTGTCTGAAAATTATATGGGGAGACCTGTTTCTAGCACTTCTTCTGGGAGTTTGGCTTAGAGCCTTTGACCCTGAAAATTAGGTGTTGAGTTATATTTAAAATCTGAATAAATCGGTCATATGGCCGAATAACACCATGTAATCCCGGTGCTGCTAAGCTTTGTGGATCCCCGTTTCTTACTAGCTTATGTTCTGATATAGATATTTTAGGGATAGTATTATGCATCAGTGTGAACTTAAGGATTTTTTCCTTGTCCTTTTTCTCCTGGGTTTTTTGTTTGTTTTTCAGTTATCCCCAAGCTAAACTGTGTGTTCACAGTGGAAATTGATGGCTTCATTTCCTACATTTATGGAAGCAAATTCCAGCTTCGGTCAAGTGAGCGATCCGCCAAGAAGTTCAAGGCCAAGGGAACCGTTGACCTGTGAGCTGTTTGCTGCGGAAGGGACTGTTTTCACCCCAAGCACCGGGAACACCTGAGTGCCCACCTGTCAGTGAACAGATGGCCGGGTCGGTTCTGGTTCTAGACACCCCCCCCAGCCTGTTAACACCAAAGTTAAGAACAGTTCATCATCCGGGAAGAAACACACTGTACTGAGCAAAGAAGGCCGGGAACGGAGGGCTGTATGTTTCTAGATGACGACGGGCGTGTTCTGCTCCGTGAGAGGAAACCCTGGCAGGATCCGCACAGGTTGCCCTGACTGGTGCCATTGTGAGGTTTTTACTTCTTTTTTATCCTTTTCTGTGTCTGCTGAATGTTCTGTGATGAATCCCTGGCTTATATAATAATAAAACACAAGTGTCAGCATAAAAGGCTCCTGGCGAAGGCCCAAGCCCTGCGGCGCAGCCAGGCCCGAAGGGAAGTGGCCCAAGGCTGAGCCTGTCGGGGGCCCTGTAGACAGAGCTTCCCGAGGGCAGGGGCTTGGCGCATCTGACGTTGTTGTTTTACATCACGCCCCCTGTGGAACTCTGGGACCGAACGGCGGTCTCCTGTGCTGTCACAGGAAAGTGCGGAGTGAGCGTTGAGGTCGCAGAGGGGCTTTGGGCTCATGGGCTCTGGAATGAGCATTGGGACGGGCCCGGAGGCAGCCTGCCGGGTCAGGTGCTGCTCCCCATGGGCATTCGGTACACGGAGCTTGGACGACAGAGCCTTCTCAATCCCATGGCTCTTGGGCTCCAGGGCAGGTTGGCTGCAGGGAATGAGACTGCAGCTCTTCCTGAGCGCTCACGTCCTAGGAGAGCCCGAGTCCGCAGCAGTGGCAGCTCGGCCGGGCCCTACTGCCCGCTGCCGCCGGAAGCCTTGGCTCTTGGGTCTGACTCGGCCCGCGTGGCGTGTGCCTACCAGCCACGAGGGGAGGGGCTCGCAGGCAGCCCCGAGTGGGGACGGGGCACGGGCCAGCTTCCAGCGTGTGCTGGTCGGAAAGCCACATGGCTCAGAGGGACCGACAGCCCCGTTCCTTTGAGAAGTCAGCATCTGCCGACCAAGCAGGTGAGGCAGAAACGCTGCTGGGAGCAAACCAGCAGCAAATCCGTGAGCTTTTTCTTTTGCTGCAGGAGAAGCAGCGCCGGATGCTGGGCTCTGTCTGTGTGTCCTGCTGGCCAGCCTGGAGGAGAAGAGCCCTGGGCCAGGAATGTAAACTCTGACTCTGACGGGGGCGCAGGAAGGCCGCGCCCGGTGCCACTGCGCCTCCCAGAGGCTGGGGCTGCGCCAGCGTCCCACCATGTGGGCTCCGTGGCTGGTCAGGCTGGTCCAGGGGCGGCTCGGACGCGTTCCTGCTGCCGCCATCACAGCCTGTGCTGTAGGTGTCAGGTCCCAGCCCCGCCGGGGACAGGGCAGCTGGCCCGGCCACTGGGCCCTGTGCTCTGACAGCCTGGTTTTGCCACAGCAGACTCAGCCTCAGTGCTCACTCGCCCAGGGCCTCACCACCTCTCATGCCCGCGTGGAGGAGCTCTCTATCATTCGTGCAAGGAGGTGCCAGGGATGGGCACTGTAGCAGGCTTACACCCGTGGGCAATGGAAAACCAGCTAGACACATTCTGGGCCCCTGCATGTAGGGTTCGGAAGGAGCAGGGCCACCCCTCCTGGCCTGGCAAGCAGGAGGAGAGCAGGACCCAGGGGCAATATTCGTGGGATTCTGTTCCTCAGACTCGTGTACGTGGGCACCTGGAAATCGGGCTGGGACAGACATCCCCAAAGTTACCAGCATCAAGATGATGGGCAGGGAGAACTCTCCTTGTCTATGACATTTATGGTCTTGCCTGGAGAATGTCTTTATAAATAATTTAATCCACTCGCCACAGCTGACTTCCAGCTGGGGCCACTCGCTTCTTTTATCGCTTATATCCTGGGAGTCCAGAAAGAGCCCTGAGGTCCAGGTCACCCCACCGTGGAGTCTTAGGCCCCAGATGCATGGAGGAGGGTTTTGGTGAGAGGGGTCGGGAAGAGGTCCAGCCAGCCATGGCACAGGCACAGATGTGCCCTGGAGGTTGGGCCCCTATTTTTCTCTCACCTGGGTCATGTTCCAGCCCCTGAATAGAGCACCCTCCCCCACCAAAGGGCAGAAAAGTTGACACATATAGCTTGGTTTGGGAAAGGGGGTCTACCTGTCCTGGTTTCTGAGCTCCCACAGTTATAACCATATAGGGCACTGCTCCAGAACATTCTGACTGTACTCTACAGAGACTGGGATGGCCAACCTGGGTAGAACTTGGCCTGCTCAGGGTAACTGCCCTGAGGAAGTGCCCAGCCTGATCCCGAAGGAATATTTGGAGGCTATCAAACATGTCAACGCAAGTTCTGATGACTTTTGACACCTTTCCTTCCCAGCTACAGGAAAGGTGGTGTGGATGTTTGAATCAAGAATGCCTCATCGTCGGATTTCCCCTGGCTAATATCTAGTTTAATCTAGTTGCATAAAACACTGGGAAAGGAGCTCGTCTGACAGACCCTTAAGCAGAGCTACCAATTAATCAGCACTTCTGTGTGTCCACACCACTGTAAATGGCCTCATGGCCCCAGAGATCTGCCCGCTCGTGGAGTGTCAGCTGAATTATCAACAAAATATTCTAAAAATTCCATATATGTTCAGTAAGCTGTTGCTTATGTCACTGGTTGGTTGGTTTGTTTCTGGAAATGGTTGCACAGTCCAGACCCCCTTGTGCTGTGCTAACACAGCAGCTGTGGGCGCCCCAAACTGCTCCTTCGGGGAGACGTGTGCTCTCGTATTCCCAACACTCGAGGATCGCGAATCGTGGCTGCTTACCTGGAGGGACCTTAGGTTTCTATTTGACGAATGAAGACACGCATCAGTGACGTGGCGATGAGTTCACTGATCCAGCCACAAATAAGAATGGAGAGATGGCCTGAAACAGGCCTATCCCAACGTCCAGTTAGAATGGAGAGGGGCGTGGGTGGGTGTAAGGGGTGAGTGTATGGGAGTGTGTGTGTGTGTGCGCGTCTGCGTGTGTATGTGTGGAAGGGCCAGTGGGAGTTTGGTGTCTCTGAGTTGTGTGTGTAAGGGGGTCATTGTTGGGGGTTGATGCGTGTACACGTGGTCACTATGACTCACCCCAGGTCGCCATGTCACCATGCAAAGGGTGGCTTACACAACAGACATTTCTGTCCTCACAGTTCTGGAGGCTGGAAGTCTGCGATCAGGCACGTGGTCGCTCCTCAGTGCACACACGTCCCTGATGTGTCCGTCTCTGTGACTTAATCTCATCTTCTTCTAAGGACACCAGTCAGACTGGATTAGGGCCCCCAGTGGCCTCAGTGTAACCTAATCATCTCTTTACGAAAGGCCCTGTCTCCACACACAGTCACTTCAGGGCAAATGGATGGAAGTACCGTAGGTCCAGTCAGGCCTTCAGGGTTCTAAATCAGGACCTGGACCTAAGGGCCTCTTACAGAATGTGTTTAGTTAGGAACCAGATCAGCAAACTCCCTCCTAACATATTGGATGGTATTTATCCAAATAGGCCTCCTCCGAATAAACCCAGGTTGCTGGAGGAAACACAGGCCATCCCCGTCAAAGGGGACACTGAGTCTCTATCTCACTGTTCCTCCTAATAGATGTGGGGACTTCTCCCTCATTTCCCAGGTTAATGGGAATAACGAGCCAACCGTGGTTCATCTCCCTCGGGACGGGGACATCAAGGAATATTCCCAGGCAGCTGCCGAAACTCCCTTTGTTTCAGGGACATTCCTTGTCTTCTCTGGACTGACATGGATTCATAATTCCACTTGTTGGCGGGAAACTAAAAACCCCAAACCTGCGTCTGCCCCTCTGGCAGAGCTGACATACTTGAGACTGGGAGACCTCTTTCGCTGCCCTCCGGACTTATATCCACCTCCAGCCTTCCATGGGACACCTCACCTCTTCTGCCTGCCCCTCCCCCGCTTCCTTTTTCTGCACCCCCTTGGGTGCAGACTTACCTGGTGACTATACAAACCTCAGTGCCTCTGGCACCACTGACACTTCCCCCTCCCCTTGCTGTCAAGGAGCTCAAAGCACCCCCAGACTTCACACTGCTCACTTGGGTTTCCCCACGTGTCCCAGGTAAAAATTGACCATGGGGAACAAATCGGTTATCTTTTAAGTGGACCTAGATGAAACATGTGGCATGTAAACTAATTTAAGTTCATTGGTTTAATTAAGATAGACCTATTAAATATGGAACATTTATTCTACCGAGGTTTGCTGAAGGTCAAATAAGGCCGTGTTATCTCTTGCAATGTGTCAATAATGAGTAATTTTATCTGTCTCAGAGTTTTCATGGGTCATTGCTAGGCTAGCTTTCAAGGTCTTTGGTAACCTGAAACTTTAAAGTTTTGATTGGATGATCAGTGGGACTGAATTCACTGGACATCTAGGTCTTTCCCAAATAGAATGGAGTGCTAAAGCATTGATTACTGAAAGGAGGTTTGTGCTTTTGGCTGATTATTACAGAGAAACTAAGGATATTTAAGTCTTGGAAAACATGATCTGGGCTTGATTGATTCATTAGTTTGCCATCTAAAGCGTTCTGGTGTAACAGTTCACAATTGGTTCCTACTTAGTTTCACTGGAGACTAAGGTTTCTAAGAGTTAAAATTCTGCTAAATGTAATAAGGGAAGCAACTCTGTAGGTGTTAAGAAAGATGGAAGGAATGGAAATACATTTTTGTTGAAGGAAAAAAAAGTAATTTTGTCCTAAAATGACACTGGCTGTTCAGAGAGAAATGGCTTGGGAACAAAATCTGAATGCAAGGCAAGTGGTAGAAGGTTACATGAAGGGAAATGTTTGGGAAGGAACGTTACATGCCATCAGGATGGACTAAAGTTGAAATGAATGGATTTTAAAAGTACACTGGTATAAGTTTAAAATTCTGCTTTTCTCTCTGTTCAAAAGTCAAGTTTCGGGGCGCCTGGGTGGCACAGCGGTTAAGCGTCTGCCTTCGGCTCAGGGCGTGATCCCGGTGTTATGGGATCGGGCCCCACATCAGGCTCCTCTGCTATGAGCCTGCTTCTTCCTCTCCCACTCCCCCTGCTTGTGTTCCCTCTCTCGCTGGCTGTCTCTATCTCTGTCAAATAAATAAATAAAAATCTTTAAAAAAAAAAAAAAAGTCAAGTTTCATGGATTATTGCTGTTGAGGAGAAAAATGTAAACAAAAGTTTTTTTTCTCGATCTGCTGAGAGCCCGCGAGGAGACACACGACGGCCGCCTAAAGCAGCTAAGCAGACACCAAGCACACGGAGCGCTGGCGAGCACTGGAGCTGCTGGAAGTCCCGCGTGTCGCCGGACAGCAGGTGCATGCCACAGCCACCATGCAGAGCAGGCGGACCGCGTCCCGTCAGGGCACACACACACTTAGCATGTGACCCAGCAAGCACTCCTAGGTACGGACCCTCGTGTGCACACGAAGCTGTACATGAATGCTCGAGGCAGCTTTACGTATACGAGCCAAATCCTAGAACAGCCCAAACATGGTTCTGCGGGGGGACGGATGAGGGAGCTCGGGAGTGCCCCCACGACGGAGGACTCCCCAGCCACGAGAACACAGGAGCGGACACGTGGCATCCTGGGTGGGTCTCATGGGTTATCACACTAAGTGACAGAAACCAGTCTTACTGGTTACGTGCTGTATGGTGCCATTGACCTGACATCCTCTAAGTGACAGCGAGGAGGACGGAGGAGAGGCTGCCAGGATTCAGGTTAGGAGGGCGTGACTAGAAGCAGCGGAACAGAAGGCAGTGTTGGGGGCGATGGAACAGGTCACATCAACAGTAGTGATGGTTACGACAATCTATACAAGTGATAAAGTTTCACAGAGCTGGTGCCCGGGGTCCCCAAGGCCACCCACAGGGGTGGTGATTCTCTAGAAGGACTCACGGAGAGGAGGCCCGAGAGCCCTGTTCGGGAAACACTCCCAGATTCTACCTTGGGGCTGGTTCCCTGTCGTAAGCCTGACCAACGGTACAATGGGTTTCAGTGAGTTGTCTCTTCAGCGAATTGTCCAACCTGCAGGTAGTTGTGGGAACCCTCTGAACTCGTAGTGGGTGTCAGAAGGCTTGGGCGGCTTTGCCATCTGGAGGACTGTGCCCTCAGCCTTGAGTTTGCCTAAAAGCAGGTGCTATGGAAAAACTGGTGGCATTCAAACCAGGTCGGCTTTGAGCTGAGCGTACTGTGCCCACGCCAATGCCCTGGTTTGGGTAACTGCGCTAGAAGCAGGGAAGAGGTTTTCATTAGGGGAAGCGGGGGGGAGGAGTCCACACAAGCTCCCAGTACTCGTTGTGCAACCTCTACGTCCATCTAAATTATTTCAAAGCTTTTAAGAAAAAAAGAAAAAGGGGCACCTGAGTGGCTCAGTCAGTGAAGCGTCTGCCTTCGGCTCACGTCATGATCCCAGGGTCCTGGAATCAAGCCCTGGGTTGGGCTCCCTGCACAGTGGATAGCCTGCTTCTCCCTCTCCAGCTCCCCCTGCTTGTGCATGCGCTGTCAAATAAATAAATAAAACCTTAAAAAAAAAAACCAAACATACTCAAAAACTGAGCTACAATCTATCAGGCACACACACTGGGGTGACACAATGTCAGACAAGATGAAATCGAGGCCAAAAGCATTAGGTGAGACAAGGAAGGGAATTTAATGAGACGCAACCACCACTAAGACTCGAACGGGCCTGGGCATGCACCCGCACAGCGTCCAAATTCATACAGCACCATATGGAACACGGAGGAAAGCGGACGGAAAATCCAGTAGCAGCCCAACCGGCCACGTGTAAGGACACGACGGGAAGCTCAATTCTTCAAATCACTATTCAGCAAAATTGAAAATCAACACCACCATTTGTAGGAAAATTCTCCAGCACACCAAAATTATAAAACTCTTGGGTCTAAGTAGAAATTGGAGTAAGAACTGCGAAAATCTAGAAACCAACCATGAACACGCCTATCAGAACCGACGTGGTACCGCCAAAGAAGACAGAGCTCCAAGAAGCAACAGCTCCACTTACGTACGTTACGTACTTTCACTTTTTACTTAGTAATTTGACAACTCAGATTTGAAAAACAGGCTGGAGGAGATACTATAAAAGCGAAATTAACTTAAAAAAAATTGGTATAACATAATGTAGGAAAAGTAACAGCAATTAAGAACCCACAACTACAGATTTCACATATTTCAGTCAATCCTACGTAATTTGAAGACTTAAATAAAATGAAAAATTTACCAGGAAATTTAAAAATCAGGATCGCCTGGGTGGCTCAGTCGGTGAAGTGTCTGCCTTCGGCTCAGGTCATGATCTCGGGATCCTGGGATTGAGCCCCAAGTTGGACTTCCTGCTTGGCAGGGAGCCTTCTTCTCCCTCTGCCTCTCCCCCTCCCCCCAACTCCTACATTTTCTCTACTAAATAAATCTTTTTAAAAAGTGTTAAAAGTCATCATAATGAACCCAGCAGAGATTTAAAACCACCGAGATCCTAAGAGACATGGATGGGGTTGTCAAGAGCCCACCCCTCCTTGCCCACCAAACCAAAAGTTCCCCGAGGAATGTTACCCAAAACTTAAGGGACTTCCATTTGCTTTTTTTTCTAGAACCTGAAGAAAAGGAAAGTTCTAAATTATTTTTGTAAGGGCAGCCTAACTGTAAAACAGCGTGACTCACATAAAATCAGACCAAAACAAGACTACAGACCAACTCCTTTGGACACATGGCTACAAAAGTACAGAACACAGTCTGACTGAAGTCACACATTCGAAGCGTGGCAGGCAGCATACAGACGCGGCTCAGTGTTTGCAGCCCCACTGATTTGGTATTCCTCATATAAAAACTGAATCAGACAGTAACAGATGCTAAAAAAAAAAAAAATCTTTTTGTAAAATTCACCATCTGGACAGAAACTCTTAACCTAAGTACAAATAAATGAATACTTCCTTCACGTGAAAATCTTATCTGCAAAGCCAGCATCCTGCTTCAGGATAAAAAACCAGACACATTTCCATTACAGTCAGGAGTAGGAAGGGGATATCACTGCTACTGAAATTCTGGAAGTATTTGCTGATACAATTAATCAAGAGAAAGGAAAAAAAAAGGTCTAGAAATTGCACGAGTAGGGAAGCTATCCTCACTTCCAGGGACACAATCACAGTATGTGCACTGAACACATTGTAGCTGTCGGTTATAGCTCGGTTAGGCTGGAGGGAAAAAGAAGAAATCACGAAGCCAAAAACAGCTGCACTGAGCCTGGGGATTCATTAGCAGTGTCCACGCTCAGCTCCTCCCCAGCCCCACCGAGTCAGAAACTCTGGGGGTGCGGCCGTACCACCTGCCCTTCAGCACGCCTTCTAGAGGATTCTCACACAGACCCAAGGTTGAAAACCCCCAGACCAAAGAAGTCAGCAAGGTGGCTGGGTACAGAACTAGGCAGAAAAATAAACCTTCCTATGTTCAAACACCAGGGAAACAAGTCCACATACAGTACCAGCAATAACGACAAAATCCACGTGGCAAACTTCCATGTTCCTGTCCTTGGGGGCGGGGGGAAGCCACCTCGGCCAGGTGTCAGCTCTGCCCGCACTGATCCACATGTCATGCTATCTCCAAAATACAACCATCAAACTTTTTAGAAGGGTTACCCAAGGTCAGAGAAAACAAACAGGCAGGCATAGGAAGGAAACTACCAAAACACAGAAGTCATCGGGGAATAGCTCTTACATCTTTTTATCATCAAACTCCAGTACTTAAACCATGAGGCAGAGACTGAAGTTCATATAGAAATGCAGGGGATGAGAAAGTGGTCCTCCCCTCCCTTTCTTTAGGTGGGGGAGGGGCGGGGGGGAAGAATCTCAAGCAGGGTCCATGCCCAGTGAAGGAACCAACTCAGGGCTCGATCTCACGACCCTGAGATCATGACCTGGGCCAAAGTCAAGGGTCAGAGGCTTAACTGACTGAGCCACCCATTAGCGCCCTGACAAAATAGTACTTTAAGTCAGTGGGAAAGAAACATACCATTAAATATAAAGGATACTGAAATTTATTTGGGGGCAAGACAGAAGTACATTTTAAAATACATTTTGAATGAATCAGGAATTTAGAAGGAAAAATGAAAGCAGAAGAACAGAAGAAAACATGATTTTTTTTTTTTAATTACAGAGTGGGGAAAAAAACTTTCTAATACCAAACTACAAATCTCAGAACCCTCAAGAGGAAACACTGGTAAATAGGACAAAATGCAAAATCTGTGTATAGAAAAATAAAGCCAAACAAACTGGAAAAAATACTTAGCAAACAAATGCTTCATTCCAAAAAGCACTCAGGCAAATCAGCAAGAAGAAAACCCACATCCCAGAAAACCAGGTGGAGGGTAGGACATAGACGGCGATGGAAACACCAAACAGTTCACGGTCACTCAGAGCAAACATCAGGTCCACACAACTCAGGTTTTTTTTTTGTTTTTTTTTTTGTTTTTTTAAAGATTTTATTTATTCGACAGAGACAGAGACAGCCAGCGAGAGAGGGAACACAAGCAGGGGGAGTGGGAGAGGAAGAAGCAGGCTCATAGCAGAGGAGCCTGATGTGGGGCCCGATCCCACAACGCCGGATCATGCCCTGAGCCGAAGGCAGACGTTTAACCACTGTGCCACCCAGGCGCCCCCACACAACTCAGTTTTAACACCGTGTCCGTATATACACGGCAGCAGGCACGGAGGGACGTCAGGAGTGTATACACTGAACTCAAAAGAGCTTTGCTCGTTTGTCAGCATCTGAATTAGGGAGCATCTTCTGATCCAGCAATTCAACTTCTCAGAGTTTACTCATCCCAACAAAAATCACACCGAGGCACACACCCAGCAACGCCCAGCCGCAGACACATGGTCCGCGGCCGCCAAGGCTGCGCACCCGCAACGACGGGGCGTCCGCACCAGGGACGTGGCATGGTCCGTGCCGTCAAACGGAGCGGAAGGGTGCATGGCAGCCACGTCCACCAAGAACGAGCGGGGCGCACACGGGTGCAGCAGACACAACTCTGTTGGGCGTGCGAGGGGTTCCCTCCGGCCGAGACCTAAGCGGTTTCCTGTGAGTGGCTTTGCCTTTTGGGAAGGAAAACAGCCTTTTGGGGAGGAAGATTTCTCTCTCAAGTTACATCCTTCATAGTTCAACCTTTTTTACCTTGTCCACCTGTGGTCATTGTTTTAATAAAACATGGCGGGGGGTGGGGAGTAATGACAGTCACATCTGCACCATGAACCCCATCCTTTCACCTCTTCCAACACCTTCTGGGGGCCCTCACTGGTCCTCACTTACAGGGAAACCACAGGCCCTCAATTCTTCTGTTGCTGAAAAAACCACCTCTTCACTGTTAAAACCAGCACTGAGTGTCTCCCAGGCCTGGGCGGAGGGAGGGGCCAGGTCCGGTGACCCTGGCCGCGGCGCCACCCTCGACAGGTGGGTGGGGGGAGAACCTCACAGCGAGAGAAGCCCACCGGCGGGCTGCACCCCCCCAGGGACCACGCGCCTGGACTGGGCACCTGCCTTTCCCTGTGTGAGCAAGCCGTCCTGGGAAACGGGTCCCCACTTGTCACCTGCCCTCTGATGACAAAGAGCACGAGGCAGAGCCAGAGCGCGCTCACCAACGAACCCAAGCCTCTCTCAGCCACCGGCAGAGGCAGCAGCACCGGCACTTAAGCTACAGATCCCAGCAGGCCTGTTACTAGTGAGGTACTGCGTTGCTTTTGTATAAAAAGAAATCCAGAACAGATGGAGGGTGCAGGACCGACCCGGTTCTTTGGATTTATGGCAAGGATCTGAGGAGCCTCACCTCCCCTATCTGCTAGCCCATCGAGTGGGGAGATTCACAATGTCCCCGAGCAGCTTATTAGAAACTGGCTTTTCACGAGGAAAATCAATCACGACTACGCCTGTCATGTCAGGCCGCTGCCTCCCTGCGTACTGTCTGGGCGCACACTTTTCTTTGGGAAGCTCATTTGCAAGGCTTTCTGCTCCGTCAGGGGCACGGCTAAGTGCACAATTTGGGGAGCCTCCTGGGAGAAAATACAGCACCTGCAAAGTGCACACAGCTCGGCTTCCTAGGCCTTAGAAGCAGGCAAGTTCTGCAGTAAAGGTCCCATTTTCATCACATCTGCAGAAGGTCCAGGTGCACAGCGAAAGACCCAAGAAGGAGGTGTAGGTCTCCGAGCGGAGCCCACAGCTCTGCCCGTGAAGGACGGACTTCTCACAGCAGGTCAGACTCACCCAGATCATGGGTCAGCACGCCGGGATCACTCGAGTCCGTGTGAGTCCCTGCTGTCAAATGACCCGTCAGCCCTTTGGGGGCCACAGGGCCGGAGGGTGACACTGAAGAGGTGGTACCAGGGCTGGGAACCCAGGCCAGGAGGTCAGGTTACTCACCACTAATTCATGCCACGGGGCGTCTCAGAGCTTCCAACTTCCCCATGTTTAAATCAGTAACAGAACCATCTGGAACCTCTGTAGACTGTGGCACAGACTCATTTAAAAGCAGCTGAGAAGGGGGGGTGGAACCTTATTACAAACCTCTATGGAGGACCCCCCTACCCCCCCCACCCCCACTGACGGGGACACCTGCTCTCTCGCTGTTTAGGCTTTTTTGTAAATACAGAAATTTCAGGTCATAGGAAGAGCTACTCCCAGAAGGCACTGAGACTCACGTCCCAGTGCCTCTGCCCTTTACCAGCGAGAGTGGAACATGAGGCACGTTTTTAACTGCAGCGGCTTGAGCGGGGGGCCAGGTGACCCCAGCAGGCAGAGCCCCGCCCTGCACGGCAGGGGTGCCCATGCCCATCCGAGGCTAACTCGGGCAGAGGTCTCCAGCGTCCGTGTCTTCGGGTTTCATTGGCGAGAAAGGAACAGAAGATAAGGATTAAGTTGCTAACAGACACTCAGGATTCCTGGGAGACGTGCCCGCCGATCCATACGTAGCATCAAAGGAATCTTACTGTGTTCCGATAAAGCACGTCCCCGACCACGTGGACGTGCCCAGTGTGGCCCTGTGTTGAACCGTGTGATGGGGGCCAGGATCCAGCTCTAGGGAGGCCCGAGCTCGGGGGCACCTCCTCACTGATCCTCCGGGATGTCCCGGAGCCCTTCGCTGTGGCAACTCCGCCCGCTGATTTCCAGCAGGGCCTGGGCCTCGGGGTCCATGTCCAGGATGCTCTTGCCACTCTTGGCCTTGGGAAGAAGGGAAGGGACGTGAACGTCTCCCTGACGGCCAAGAACGAGCAGGGTGGTCCTGCTGGTTTCGAGCTCATGACAGTCAGACCCCTGCTGCTGCCACAAGGAAAACACTGTGGGGGCTCTGGCGCTCTCGCGGACATGCTCCCGACCCCGGGATGCCATCGTTGGGAGGTCATGGGGCGCAGAGGGCCCAAGAATGGCTCACTGCAGAACCACAACACGAGAAGGAAGCCGACCCTCCTCATCGTATGTGGGCCATGCTTCCCACCCCGGGCAGGCCGTTTCACAAAACCCCACGGACCCCAATAGGACTCCCAGCCCTGCTGTGCACCCCCAGCATCTCCGTCCGGCAGCAGCTCTGGGACCAAGTTTAGGATGAATGACCTCCAGACGGAGCAGGAAAAGGGGCAGCGCCCCCGGCTCACCTGCTGCAACCCCGAGGCGTCCCCCACTGCCCACACCTCCATCTTCTCAAAGCCGAAGTCCTCCTGGGCCGACAGCTGAGGGCTGTTGTACGTGGTGCACTTGGGCTGGGCCTTGCTGTGTCCTTTCCCGAAATCCACATCGATCCACAGCCCGAAGTAATTGTGCTGTCCTCCCATGCCCTGCGGGGCAAGAGCAGGGCCTCCTCAGTCGGAGCCGCCAGACCCCCCGAGCCCGCGTCTGCTCAAGAACCAGGCTGACAGGAGAGCCGGGAAGAGCTCGACGCGGTTCTCTGCCCCGTTTATAAACTGGAAACATACCGAGTGCTGCGATTTAAACATCCCGTCCCAAGCTACTAAAACAATCATCGAGGCGTGTGGACGCCCTCCCGCACCTCCTTCTCCTGGGGCTGCACTGGCTGGGAGCACAAGCGACAGCAGAGGACAAAGGATTCAGACCGGGGCCCAGAGGCCCAAGGCATTAAACTAAGAGCAGAGAGGGCAGCACCAACCCTGACACTGGAAAACCAGACAGGGTGCGCGTCTCACTCAGACCAGGACCCTGGGCCGGGAGCCTGGGAGTCGCGTGCTCCGTGGGGCCAACTGTGGGGACAACGAAGCAGCAGCAGACCGGGGGGCGACTCACACCCCATCTCGCCACCATCCACCACTCCGCCGTCACGCTGAGCTGTGGCCGGCAAGACAAAACCGTTCAGCCTCCGGATGACCGTCCCCAATGCCCCCTCTACCGACGCCTTCTTGGGCCCCTAGCGGGCCAGGGACTGAGGTCGAGCAAGAGACCGGAGCAGAAAATGCCGACTCTCAGGGCTGCTTCTCTCTTGGGCTGATTCCTGAGGACACACACTGGGTGCTGCTCCTAAGGCCACCCACCTCTCTTTTCTGGGAGGTGTCTGGGGTCCTCGGGGCTTTAGGGTGAGCCTGGGAAGGGGCAGGGCCCTCTCCATCCTGACAAGCTGGACCAGCCTTGTCGGGCCTCAGCTCTGCAAGCACAGAGCTGGGATTTCCCAAAAGCTGCTTTGTGTTAAGCCTCAGAGAAAAGGAATCGCTGGGGTGCTGGCAGGAGACCCATTACTCACCCAACGTAAGCAGCTCACAGGTGCAGGGCAGGGGGTGCACATGCAGGGGCACCCATCCAGCTCCTCCCCTTGGCCCTGGCCCCCAGCCCCCACCCCTGGCCTGCACCCTCGTCCTCTTCCTCCCATGGCTGCGTCTCCAGGCTGCAGACAGAGCAGAGGGGAGGTGCGCTCACCCTGACGGGAGCCCCAGTTGTATGAGTTACCCAGGGACAACTCCTGATGGGCCCGGGGAGCCCACATCTGGGCGTGCCCCTCGCCCAGCTCATCTCCAGCCACAAAGGCCAAGCCCAACCAGCTGACCCCAGGAAAACTGGCCAAACCCACCATTTGCACACAAACCACAGACAGGCCTCAGCAGAGCCCGACCTTGCAGGAGAGAACTCTGTCCTAGCTGTCACTCGCCACCGCACGGAGCCCCAGGCAGAATGAACACAGCCCACGTCCATAACCAAATGCATACAGCTCCCCTGGCTCGTGGAGCAAGTGTCAGCCTGGGCATGTCGGGACTGACCCCGTGGCAGGAAGGACATCATGAAGGTGGGGCAGCCCCTGTCCTCCCTAAGTCCTTACTTACCAGTCCGTTCGGGATAGTCTGCTGCCCGTGATTCAGGTACATGTAGTGGTCGTTGTAACCCGTGGACGTGTACACGGCCATGTGGGGGGAGATGGAGAACAGGAAGCACGTGTCATCCCCTGAAAGTGACCAGAGTGTGGACAAACTCACATCAACGATCCCACACCGTGCCATTTCTTACACTCTGGGGAACCGGGGTCGGAAAAAGCAAGCCCCGTGCTGCTCAGGCCATGGCCGTGGGTCTCTGCACCGCGCGGCAGAAGCGGTAAGCCGCCAAGAGGGGCTCCCCAGCTGCTGCGTCATGTCAGGTCTGCAAGGTGAGGACAGCTTCCAGAATGGAGGGACAGGACTGCGGGGAAGGGGACCATGTCTGTGATGCGAGGCTGCCCTCTGCTGGAATTCCATGGAATTCTCATGTCTCAGGAGTTTGAAAACCTGCCAACTGTGTTTTTCCACGTTCTTCGGGGAGCCTAATCCTGCTTCTTAATAAAACACCAAGAGCAGCAGAGACCAGCCAGACCAACGTGGGAGCTGGGAGAAGCAGAAGGTCAGCTGTTATGACGATTCCCTGCACCCTAAAGCCGAGCCTCCAACTGTGCAGATAGCAGCTCATCACTCCCCCAAAGCCTTGAACGGAGTTGGGGGGAGGGTGCCCCATTTGTCCCCTGGACACTATGACAAGGAAGGTGGGGGTGCAGAAGTGAGTGAACGCAGCAGGGCTGAGACTGTGGGCTCCAGAAAAGTCCCTGGGCTGACGTCTGGGAGTGTGGATTTGGGGAATGGTAAGAGGGGCTCCCTGTGCAGTGTGGTTGATCCAGAACATCTGCTTTCCTCCCGGGACTCTGGGATTTGGGTGATCACGTGACCGGCCCCCAGGAAAACCCTGAGTGCTGAGCCCCTAACAGGCATCGCTGGTGGACAGCCCTGCTGGGGAATCGAGTGGGTCCTGTGTGTCCCCCGGGCGAGGGCTCTGGAAGCTGGCGCCTGTCCCTCTGCTGACCTTGCTCCACGTCCTCTGGCCACTGGGGTGACTGTACCGAGTCCTGCAGGTACTCCCGGGGAGTCCCCGACATGGAGGTGGCCTTGGGGATCCCTGACACAGTGGGGAAGAGCTAGTAGCAGCAACTGGATTAAAGATCTGGAGTATTCTGGGGGCGCCTGGGTGGCACAGCGGTTAAGCGTCTGCCTTCGGCTCAGGGCGTGATCCCGACGTTATGGGATCGAGCCTCACATCAGGCTCTTCCGCAATGAGCCTGCTTCTTCCTCTCCCACTCCCCCTGCTTGTGTTCCGTCTCTCACTGGCTGTCTCTATCTCTGTCGAATAAATAAATAAAAAATCTTTAAAAAAAAAAATCTGGAGTATTCTGAAACCTTAGAGAAAACTAAATCCTAGAAACGACAGGATCTCAGGGATTCCGCTCATGATTCCTGCCACCCACCCCCCAGCTACCACGATCTCTCTTATAATGTCAACTCTGCACCTGGACACGGCCTCCCGGCCTGCAGAAGCTTGCCTCCAGAGGGAAGGTGTGCAGTATGACAGAGGACCCACAGGGCACCATGTGTGCCCTGTGGGTCCTCCCATGTCTGGAAAGGCTTCCTGGAGGAGGTGACCTCAGGCTGAGTCCCAACAAGGAGCTGGTCATGCAAACAGGGTAGGGGGAGAGAAAGAGCAGCATGTGCAAACAGGATAGGGGGAGAGAAAGAGCAGCATGTGCCAAGTCCAAGGATGAGAGGGAGTCTGGGGAGATGGAGCAGGCCACGAGGCACGTCCTGCAGGCAGCATTCAAGCGTCTCAAGAGAAGACACCATGTCAGATGTGCTGGGATGTGGCAAATGGATTGGAGGGCAAGATGGAAAGCAGGGGGCTGATTAGGCGGCCCCACAGCAACGTGGAGGGAGCGGCATAAGAGAAGGTGAGGGGATGGAACAGAGGACCCCCCCATTCACACTCGCAGTCCCTGTCCCCGAGGAGCACGTGGTATCGGTGTCGCATCTAGGGACCTGGACAGGAAGGGTATCAACCGTCCTGGCTCCTGCTGCACCGCATCCCAGAGTCTGTGGGAAAGGCCCCCACTTCACCGCTGGGGAGACGCACCGAGGACACAGGCTCGGGCAGCTGGGGCCACACGCTGAGGCACATGCAGGGACGTCAGACCCTGGGAAGCCATGTGCACCTCGAGCCCGAGAACAGCCCACTACCCAGGAGATAAACAATCCTTGAAAAATGTTGATCAGAGCACGTTTCTTTAAGGAGGAGAAGCATTTACTTCAGGACTTTCATCCAGCATGCTGAATGTCACGCAAGGAGCGCTCGAATTACAACAAATCACAGGACTGGGAAACCAGGGCAGACAGGAAAGGCAGACCCCGCAGAGCAGACGCACCAACGGGGATTGGGCTGTCCAGGGACGGGGGCGGCCGGTGACAAGAGCCATCCATCAGACAGGACCAGCGGAAGCCCCCACAGCCCAGCCTCCTCCGTGGCCTGGACCCCGCATGGTTTAATAATGCCGAGCCACGGCCTCCTCACCTGAGAGCCACAGTCGGGATACCTGTCCTGTGTCCCTTCCTCTGTTGCCAGAATCACTGGACCACGTAAAGCAGCATCTCCCCCTACTGCCCTGACAGTGTCCTGAGAAGCACTCGGAGGAGACGGAACAAAGCCTCCGCACACCCACGCCCCCGGTTGGCTCAGAGGTCCCCAGGCAGCAGCCACGAGACCCAACCCTCCAGGAGCACCGTGCAATGGCGTGCCATGTGGGGACCCGGTCTCACCTTGAAACTGAGGCTTGACCTCCCAGGAGCAGGAGGCAAACCCGCCGAACACCTGGCCGTCGTGGTCCTCCAGCAGCAGCACGCAGGGGCCCCGGTGGGTGATGCGGCCGCAGAGCTGGGCAAAGCTGTGCCCGTGGAGCTCTGACGAGAAGAGCAGACGCCAGCGGCCCCGCTGCTCCCGGCGCAGGTGGGAGTTGACGTAGATGACTGACAGGACGTCCAGGACGCTCTCGAACTCCCTCTCCTGCTCAACGTGACGCTCGGGGACCAGGGTGGCCAGATCGAGGGAGGAGTGCAGGAGGAGGAAGCCTCTGTGGATGACCACGCTCAGGAACGTGGCCACGTGGGGGGCCCTGAACACCCAGGCCTCGATCGTGGCTCGGTCACACTCACAGTCCAGCTGCTGAGGCCCTGGAAGCTTCTCACCACCTAGGGGAGGGACGGTCCAAGCCGTGTGGCCACCACATCACCTGACATCCACTCCCGCACCTTCACAGCCCATTGTGGGAGCCACATGTGGCTCCTGAGTGCCTGACATGTGGCGGGTCTGAATGGACCCATGCACTAAGTATAAAACGCACACCCAAATACACTTCTTTTTTCACACTGGCTCTTTGCAACATCTCAATCATTTTTTATATTGATTATGGGTGTTATCCTTTGGACATATTAGAAGTAATTCCCTGTGTTTCTTTTTACCCTTTTCATGTGGCCACTGGAATATTTAACATTTCACACGTGGCTTGCATTGGTACCTGCACTGATCTCAACAATCTGATGTCCAGACCCTTCTTTTCTCTCCTCTGCAAGCTGCATGTGAGAGGCCCAGGAGAGAGCCAGGCCTCACCCCTGCACCCAGCCCTGAAGCCCTCAGCAGGTATTTCCAAGAGAGCCACACCAAAAACCACTCTTCTAGGGGTTTCCACCCAAGAGACCCACTTCGAGAGGCCCTTAGAAGTTGACACTCTCCAGGCAAGTCAGGGTGGAGGCTGGTAACTTATGAGACACCCCCACCACCAGTTATCTGGGTAGAACGGGTATCATTAAGTAGGAATTGTGCTTGACACCAAAGTCTTGTTTTCTGTCTCTTACCCACCAAGAATGGAGGGGATATGGTGGGGATACCAGAAGGCCAACTACTGATACTTTACATATATTATGTTACTTTCCTGCCCAAGTTCCAAATTCACCACTTGGGGGCGCCTGGGTGGCACAGCGGTTAAGCGTCTGCCTTCAGCTCAGGGCATGATCCGGCGTTATGGGATCGAGCCCTACATCAGGCTCCTCTGCTATGAGCCTGCTTCTTCCTCTCCCACTCCCCCTGCTTGTGTTCCCTCTCTCGCTGGCTGTCTCTATCTCTGTCAAATAAATAAATAAAAATCTTTTTAAAAAAATAAAATAAATAGGGGCGCCTGGGTGGCACAGTCGTTAAGCATCTGCCTTCGGCTCAGGGCGTGATCCCGGCGTTACGGGATCGAGCCCCACATCAGGCTCCTTCGCTATGAGCCTGCTTCTTCCTCTCCCACTCCCCTGCTTGTGCCCTCTCTCGCTGGCTGTCTCTATCTCTGTCAAATAAAAAAAAAAAAAAAAATCTTTAAAAAAAAAATAAATAAATAAATAAAATAAAATAAATAAAAAAAATTCACCACTTGATTTTTGACATAGGACCTATTTCAAACTGCATTTTAAAATCCAGCTTTATAATAAAATAATGCTTTTATAAAAACAAATCTACTTTGCAAAGAAATTCACCACAGGTATTTTTAAATCCCAAATAAATTCAAATGTATATGGTTTCTCATCTAATGATAGTAAAATACACAGCATTTTCAAGGGCACATGCAGCCTTCTCCGGAACAGACCGTACATTAGTGCAGGAAGCAAGCCTCCGTAAATTGAAAAGGACTGAAGTCATACGAAGTATGTTCTTCAACCACAATGGAAAGAAATTATAAATCAACAACAGGAGGCCATTTGGGAAATTCAAAACATGTAGAAGTCAATTAACACACATCTAAGTAACCAACAGACCAAAGGAGGAATCACAAGTTAGAAGATACTGAGAGGGTTGAACACACACATACAACGTACCAAAACTTACGGGATGCAGCTAAAGCAGTGCTTAGAGGGAAATGTATAGTCGTAATGCCTATATTGAAAAAGAAGAGAGATCTCAAATCAATAACCTAACCTTCAACCTTAGAAAACTAGAGAAAGTAGACCAGACTAAATGTGAAGCAACCAGAAAGAAAGACAAGACTAGGGTAGAGAGGAATGAAGTAAGAGACCAAGAAAACCAACTATATCAAAAGTTGGCTTTCTGAAAACATCCACCAAAACCTGATAGACCCTCAGCTAGACGGATCAAGAATATAAAAAGCCTAAGCCTAAGCCTTCTGACTAATATCACAAATGAAAGTGGGGACATCACTACTGAATACTAGGAACAATTACATTAATTTCTGCATGTTTGTGAATTTCCCAAATGCCTCTTGTTACTAATTTGTAATTTCTTTCCACTATGGCTGAAGAATCATACTTTGTATGATTTCAGTCCTTTTAAATTTATCATGAGGCATATTTCATGGCCAACCAATAAGATAGTCCACAACAAACTTGGAGGACTCACGTTTACGGATTTCAAAACTTCACTACAAGGCTACAATGACCAAGACTGCATGGTACCAGTCTACACATCGAGGTCTCAGTGGGTGAGCACACAGGGCACTTGCCTTGAAGGTCCATCTCAGAGAAGAGCTGGGCAGCCAGCTCCTGCACCCTGGCGGGGGGGCCTGAGCCTCTCTTCTGGGTCCAGCCTCTCAGCTCCTGTCTGTAGTTGAGCACATGCACCACAGAGCCAACCAGATCCTCTGTAAACTGTAAGACCACAGTGTTACCGTTCATCACATTTCCACCATGACCCATGACCTACATCATATCAACACAGGGAAGGGCGCTTTATCTTTTCAATGCCGACTACAATAGGCCACAACGTGGGAAAAGATTACATTACTTAAGTAAGTGTTCAAGCTCTATTTTGCCAAAGCCTCTGTCCAGGAGTCCTGACCTCACCGGTGATGTGGTCTAGGGTCCCCAAGGGGGACATCTCCATGTGCCTCCACCAGCTACACAACCATCCTAAGTCCCCCGAGGACACCCGAGGCTGCTTGGCATGGCTGCAAAATGGCCTTGTGGCCTACCTTCTGGACTTCTCTTGCTTTCACAGGACCTTCTGTGGCAGAAATCATTTTCAGGATCACAAGACTCTTCTCCTCAGAGTTTCCCTTCAACAAGTGGGACATGGACACCATGAACTGCTCCTGGGAGACACTGTCACTGGGCCCCTTGGCCTTCCCCGTCAGGTCGACGCCCCGCATACCATCATATAGTCTGGTGACCATCGCCGGGGGAAGAGCTTCCCCAACGTGGCTCTGTTGGGAACAAGTGGGAGAAAAGGCTGGACAGGGTCGAGCTATGCATAGTAGGATTGCAGGAAAAGGACCAGGGACCAAGACCAACCTCTGCCATTCCCAGATGCTTCCACCAGCACTCACCTTCCTAAACCCCACGCATCTCCCCTCTCCCCCACCCAACAGGATCACATCACCCCAAAATGCACATGCCTGATGTGTCCTGGCTTGTGGCTCATCTTGGCCATCAGACTCTTCCACAGTCTGTTCCCATCCTGCCCTCCAAACTTTTCAGTCCCCCCACCCAGATTGGCCACGTCATTCCTGCTCTGGCCACTGCCTGCTCTTTATTCTGCTTATACCTACTTTATTCTAGACTAACAGCTGCCAGATGCACATCTGAATTTATTAACCCGTGGAACATACGTGTGCACGTAGCTGATCTGTTCTCTGTATGAGAGGAGTCAGCTCTTCTTATCCAACGTCTTTGTGTTTAATATGTATTTTTACTTAAGTTTTGTTTAAATTTTCAATCTATTTTTTTAAGATTTACTTATTTATTTTAGAAAGAGAGAGAGAGAGCAAGCAACGCAGAGGGGGAGAGAGAATCTCAAGCAAACTCCACACTGATCATGGAGCCTGACGCAGGACTCGATTCCATGATCCCGAGATCATGACCTGAGCCAAAATCAAGAGTCAGATGCTCAACCAACTGAGCCACCCAGGTGCCCTGATTTTAAATCTTATTCCTAATTACCGTCTTGCCAATAACATTCTGTAAATACTGTTTTCCTTTTTCACTACAACACGCAATGTGATTTGCTCCAGGGATGACAAAAAGATGGAGAGAGACAGCAAATCACAAACTGCATCACGAGCTTCCTTCGAGCAGGCTCTGAAAACCAGGTTCTCTCTAACGGCTCCCTGTGTGTGCAGTCTGGGACCACACGGGTATTCAGAGGCTCTCATAAGGCAGGTTCCTGAGCTCCCTGCTCCAGAGTACTCCTATTTCTGTGTTTTCCAGGTTCTCCTGAAAAAGCGACCTTCACTTCTTCCCCAGAAGAAACTTTCTTCAGTCACCAGGGTTTTCTGATCAACTTTTCACCCTCCAGACCGAAATACACACACGTGAACAGTTACCCACCCTGCACTCATGCCTTCAACTGGCCTGGCCGGTTCTGCCTGCTTCAGCTTCGTGGGTAACCCAGCAGACCGGGCTGCTTGGGTCCAGTGCAGATCCACACGCACCCACGTACACACGCACACACACACACAGCTGTGACCCGGGTAAGCTCCCTGGCCAGCTTCCTCATCTGTGAGGTGAGCATGTTGGGGGATCCCCAAGGCCCCCGCCACTCCCACTCTGCACGTTCTAGAGGAGGCCCCTGGATTGCCTTCCCCTGATGCAGCCGCTGCCCCACCACCCAGAAAGATGGGCTAGCGGGGTCTCTGTGCCCCTGCCTTGCTCAGTCCAGGCACTCAAACATGCTGTTAAAAAAGCCCCATGGAGGGGCACCTGGGTGGCTCAGTCGGTTAAGCATCTGCCTTCAGCTCAGGTCCTGGGATTGAGTCCCACATCAGGCTCCCTGCTCAGCAGAGAATCTGCTTCTCTCTCTCCCTCTGACCCTCCTCCCTACTACTGTTGTCTTTCTCAAATAAGTAAATAAAATCTTTAAAAACAAAAAACAGCTCCATGGAACAGGGTGAAAAGATGGCAAACAGGCAGTTTTAAGGCCCTGGCAGGGAAACCTTAAATGGGAAACTTCATTATTTTGTTAGGAGTACCATAAAAATCCTAGGACCTCGAACACAAATAAAGGCAAAGTACACCTGAAGCTGCGGTTACTGGACCCACGAACCCGGCTAAGGCGGCCGGTCACCTGGCCTCGGAGGGAAATCAGGGCACAAACGCTGAAGAGCCAGGACGCAGGGCTGGCCCGTTTGGTCGATCTCAAGTTACAAGTGTCCCACGACAGGCGCCTGGGTGGTTCAGTCGGGTAACCATCTGCCTCTGGTTATGATCTTGGGGTCCTGGGGTGGAGCCTGCTCCCTACTCAGTGGGGAGTCTGCTTCTCGCCCTCCCTCTGCTCCTCCCCCCACCACGCTTTCTCTCTCCTCCTAATAAATAAAGTCTTAAAAAAAGAAGTGTCCCCCAAAACACCACACACAGAGACAGAGCAGCTGCAGCAGACCCCACAGCCCACCACACGGAAACTGCAGACCGTCTGCCTCTTGCAGAGAACGCACTTGGCCTTGTAGCCGAACACACGTTGGACTATGACAGAGGGCCGCTTCGGGCCCGAGGGCCACAGCGTGCGCACCTGCTCAGACCACGCACTCACCGCCCCCCTGCGGCTCTTGCCTTCAGCGCCTTCAGAGAGAAGCATCGGGTCGAGGCGTCGGAGCTGGGTGCCTCCGAGGACAGAGCATCGAACAGTCTATCAATCTCCGCCTGCTCCTCAGGAAGGAACCGTGAGCAAAACTTCTGCGCCGACCGGCTCCCGCTGCTCCCCATCCCTCCTCGTACCCAGCACAACTATCTGCAGAAGACAGCGGGTCGCGGATCGGGTGAGAGAGGCCACAGAGAGCACATGTCGGTAAGTGCTCACGGGCAATTCATCAATACCGATTCAGCGGCGAAGACAGGCTAAAACCCATCAGAGCTACGGCCTGGAGTCGACACAGATCAGGTGGGAATACCGGCCCCCGACCCCGTGGTCTCCCCGAGTACACGCGTGCCCGCCAAGCAGCCTGCATTTCCTTATTCAAAAACACAGTTCCTGGGGCGCCTGGGTGGCTCAGTCGTTAAGCATCTGCCTTTGGCTCAGGGAGTGATCCCCACGTTCTGGGATCAAGCCCCACATCAGGCTCCTCCGCTATGAGCCTGCTTCTTCCTCTCCCACTCCCCCTGCTGTGTTCCCTCTCTCGCTGGCTGTCTCTACCTCTGTCAAATAAATAAATCTTAAAAAAAAAACACAGTTCCTACACTAATGTACCTAAAAGGTAGAAAAATCAGTATGTTCATCTAAATACTCTGATTTTCAAAACCTAACTTGAAAAAAGTCTAAGGCTGGCTGATCACATGTATTTGAATAAAATCGACACCTTGAAAATACCACCTACGAAGCAAGCATGGGACCAGACAAGCTCTTCCCTGTGATCCTGGCTCCACCCCCCAGCAGCTCCGCAGGCTGGGGCAGGCTCCAGAAGCTTCCGTGCCCCCACATTTTCTTGTGTGAAACGGGGATCAGCACGCCCTCCAACACAGGTCATGGTGACCACTGGGCGAGTTCAAGCAAAGGGCTGAGAAGGTGCCCATGACCTGCAAGGGACAGTCACAGAGATGGGCACCCATAGGCCCAGGGCCTTGTTCATTGTCACAGACCCCATTCCTGACAGGGGTCAAGGGCCATCAGATCTGGGAGTCAAACAGAAAAGTACAGTTGGGGGGAAAAAAATCTCTCAAGAGGCCAAGTGCTGTGGTTTGTTCCTTTCGTCCTCAGACTCCACCTGGAAGCCGGTGTCGGTGAAATTGCTGGAGAGAAACGCACCTTCTCCCCCAGCCCAGGAGTGAACCGTCTCCCACCAGGTCAAGGCAGGGAGCTGGGAAGGGGAGGGCAGGCCAGCCCAGGCCCCCCAAGATCTGGATGATCAATACCCCAAGGGGAAACAGGGTACAGTCCAGATTTTTCTTCCTTCTTGAGGAGAGAGTCACTTAATGTGAAACTGAACACTTTAGAATGAACAATTCAGCAGCACTTAGCGCATTCACAGTGTGGGGCAACCGCCACCTCTACCAATTCCAAAATAGTTTCGTCACCCCCAAAGGGAACCTCGTGCCCATTAGCAGACACTCCCCACCCGCTCTGGGGCCGCTGAAGTGCAGCGTCTGTGGGTGACCCTGTTCCAGACATTCCACGTACACGGAACCGCACCCTCTGTGGTCTTGTGGGTCTGGTCTCTCTCCGGCGGCAGATGGTTTTCGAGGCTCACCAGCGCCATGGCGAGTGTCCGCACTCCGTCGCGTAGGGTCGAACGCTACTGGTACGCGGCAGACCACGCTGGGTTTACCCGTTCATCTGCTGTTGGACAGGTGGGCTGTCTCTACCTGCTGGGTATTGTGAACAGCGCTGCTACGAACTCAGACTCGTTCGAGGCCCTGCTTTCAGACTGTGGGGTACCTAACCAGGAACCAAGTCACTGGGTTGTGTGGTGATCCAGTGTTTAATTCGGGAGAAACCACCGATCGGTGTTCTGTTTTCCATTCCCAGCAGCAAAGCACACGGGTTCCAATTTCTCCATAGCCTCCCTGATGCTACTATTAATTTTCTTTTTTTTTTTTTTTAAAGATTTTTTTATTTTTAATTATTTATTTGACAGAGATAGAGACAGTCAGCGAGAGAGGGAACACAAGCAGGGGGAGTGGGAGAGGAAGAAGCAGGCTCATAGCAGGGGAGCCTGATGTGGGACTCGATCCCATAACGCCGGGATCACGCCCTGAGCCGAAGGCAGACGCTTAACCGCTGTGCCACCCAGGCGCCCCTACTATTAATTTTCTATCTTTGTTACTCCAGCCATCCTGGCAGGGAACCCATCTGCCCTGAGGAGGAGGACGCCAGCGGGGACTCGGACAGAGACTGCAGCACACTTGCCGAGGCGATGGAGAGGAGGGCTCGCAGAGCGCAGCTTGGGGCTGTCACTCACGGGCCACCTGATCTAAATGCTTCCACTCCTCAAGTTTCTCAGCAGCATGAGAGCCAAGAAGGAAAACCTCCAGCCCTGGGCTCAAGGCCCAGCCTACGTGAGGCTCTCCTTGTCGCTAAGACAGAGGGGACCATGCCGGCTGGTGCCTGGTCCCCACCAGGGCACACCCCAACCAACCGCCCAGAAAACACCTGATCGTGTAGGACTCCAACAGGAGATGAGCCACCATCGTCGGATTTGTAAATACCTACCGATTCGGGAGGAGAGAAGCAGAGAGCGCAGAGCAAAGGGAGACACGGCCGTGACCAGGATACGTTCCACCGGCCGCGAGTCCGTGCTGTCAGCACTGAGTGTCCCGAGGCCATGCCCCGGAGGAGTCACACGGAAGAAGATGTCGATGCCGCGAGCTGAAGGCCAGCAGGGGCACACGGGAGCTCAAGGCTGCCTTCCAGGCTGCTGTGCAAGGAAGCACAGGCACCGGGCAAGAGCACGGCAGGCTGGGTGTGGGGCTGGGGCGCACAAGGGGAACGCAGTCTGGACTGGGTGCGACTCGGGGACTGGGTCCGTTCATCACTTCCCCGCAGACACAGGAGGAACAGCTAAGTCATCACTGGGAAGGGACCCACGTGTTCGTGTTTATCAGTGGCGGTCAGGGATCAACCCCCACCCCCCAGGAGAGGGGGTCTGTACAGCGTGGTCTGGCTTTGGCCTTGTTCTGTCACAGCTTTGCATGTGTCGCTGGTAAATCACGACAGCTTTAGTCAGAAGTAGTTAGACTGATATTCCCCCACCACCACCAGGGAAATTCAAGACTCTCTCAAAATCTGGGTTAATTTATCAAGTCACCAAAAACCTTGTCACACAACTCTCCCTGGGTCCCTAATCTTGTTATTCTGCCAAAGTCCTGAAAATGGTAAATGTCTAAAAATACACCCTAGTGATTCTATGTCATTCTCGGTCTTTTTCACTTCTAGAAAACCTTAAGGTTTGTGACCCGAGAGGGCCCATGACTTACCTAAACGGCTGGAAGGAATGAAGGTCTTGCCAGCACCTAGGAGAAGGATTAGAGATGTCAGCACAGCGTCACATCAGAGCTGGACTCTAACAGAGGCGTGTGGCCCACTCAGGGCATCAGACTCTAGTGCCCTATGTGGCTCAGAGGGCCCTCACTGTCCACCCCACATAGCCTTTGGGTTCCAAGACTACTCGGCATTCTTAACTTTCCTAGAACTGACGGTCGCCTTAACTGAAGTGGAGCACAGACCCCTCCTCCCCGACTCTGCTCGCTCTCCCCACTCACCGCCCCCCCCCAGGTTCATGCCTGACTTGCTGGCTCAAATCTGAAAGTCCCAAGAGACTCTGTCCTACAGCCACCTGCCTGGCACCTGAGCCGCCTGGTACACCCAGGCACAGAGCCGTGGCGTCCCGGGCCGGCCTGTCGGGCGCACCGGCCCACTCTCCCACAGCCTGGTGGGCTCCCGTGTGCAAATTCCAAGAGGCCACCCTGGCCCGAGTCCTCAGAGAGCCCAGCACTGCCCCAGAGACTAAATCCCAACCCCTACTGCACTCAGGGGCCCCTCGAATTGGTACCACTCGCTCAGCCACCACGACCTGTCCTCTACCCGGGTACAGGCTCCAGGATGCCCTCATGTCTGCATCCCACGGCCCCACCAGGCCCAAGCCACAGCAGGGACTCCACCCATGCTCTTCCATTCACCGAACCATCCCCCCATGAGAAGAAAACAGGCCCGGAAGCCACCAGGGAGAGACGGTGGCATGCATGGGAGGTCCAGCCGATGCCACCTCTGGCCTCTCTTTACCAGTGGTGCCACCTGACTGCCTTGCCTCCCAATCGCCCGAATCCCAACAAAGCTTCCTCCCTGCTTAAAACCAAGGAATCGCTCCACCAGTGGGAGGTCAGCCTCTTTAAGGGGGACACCTGGAGCTAAAAGGCCACCAACATTTAAATGCCACTCCTCAGAAGTTTCCACGTCCCAGAGGAGGGAACAGTGCACATGGGGCTGGGACACTAAGGGGCCATGCTTCCTCCAGCATGCGGGCCCTTCTGCATCTATTCTTTCAATCAGTGACTCAGTGTCCCCAGAGCCAGACCCCGGACCAGAGAGCAGGCAGACACAGAGGAGCCTCAGGCAGGTGCCAGCCTGCAGGAATGTTCCATTCAACGGGGAGAGACAGACAAGCGCAGCCGGGATCAGTGGGGATTGAAGTGAGAACACAGGAGTCAAGAGTTGCAAATGTCCCGAAGGACACATTCCGGCCCGGTCTTCAGGCGCCCACAGGTGGCTCACATGCGCAGTGGGGACGGTGTGCACAAAAGCGCCGGGGAGCACACCACAATCACTGAGGCGAGGTCCGGGGTGGGGAGGGGAACCAGAGGCCCTACAGAGCGAGCTCCCCTCATGTGACCCGCTAGACAGGTTCCTCCTGTGTTGTCTGAAACAGAGCAGTATGGAGCAGCCAGGCTAGCCCTCCTGGGGGCCAATCACCGTAAGGAGGGAACAGGGCCGGGCAAGCCGCCCACAAGGAGGACAGGGGGGATGGGGACCATCAGCGGGAGGTAACAGGGCAGCTCCTGGAAGAGACACCGGGAAAGGCCCGGGCAATGGGGCACACTGGCAACCCAGGAGGGGGAAGGGTGAGCTACAGACCTGGAGTCAGGAGGTCGGGGAGGACGGCAGCCTCTGAGAATGGGGCCCTGCCCCCTGTACCACTGTTCTTGGAGTCCCCAGAGTACTGGTGAGGGACCACAACTGCCAACAGTTCCCACACAGCCCCACCTCCTCTGAAAGAACCCCCTCGGAGCAGAATAGAGGAACAGCAAGGGCAGCAGGTGTCATGCCCCCTTCCCCCCCCACCATCCCCGCCTCGGTCACTGATCCAGCCCAAAGTCTCTCCAATCAACTCTGGGGCAGAAATGAAGGCCTTCAATGCACACCTGTGTCTCCCCAAATACAACTTCCTGAACTTTCTTTCCGTGCCTGGCAATGGTTTTCTTCTGGCACTATGCCAGGTGTGCCTCCCTACATAGGACAGCCGGTTTTCCTGGCAAGTGCGGGCCTGAGCCTTCTGTAGGGTTACGTGCACCAAGTTCTCTTTCAAGAAAAAGCAACTCGATGTTACTTTAAGCCTCCTTACATCAGTGGTTCTCAACTGGGGGTCATTCAACATGTGGCAGTGAGGCTTGGTTGTGATGCTGGCATCTAGCGGGTCAAAAGCGGGGTGCTAAGTCTCCTACACTGCACAGGACAGCCCCCCCCCCCACAAATGACCTGGCCCCAGATGTTAGTAGGGCTGAAGATGACAAACTGGTTTTCCAGGATGCAGGGCAGCGGGGCTGAGCTCAAGGGCGGCGCTGAAGTGCACAGATGGTCCTCAGGGCTTGCCTGGGCCCTGGGCTCTGCCGTTACCGTGGAAGTGAAGATGGGCAGACCTGAGGTCAAGTTCTGACACTGGTTGGTTTGAGGACTACGGGCAAGTTACGAAGCCTTTTCCAACTCGAGTACCATGACGACGGAAGTACCGCCAGCCCCATAATGAGGTAGAAAAAATTAAGTCAGGTTAACGCAGGGGATTTAATTTTGCTTTCTGGGGTCCAGAAGCAGACAGATGGGCTCAAGCAAGGCAAGTTTGAATCCCTTCCCAGGAACAAGGGAAGCAGCGCAGCTTGGGAGCAAGGAACCCCCTCAGTGCTGGGGGAGAGCCAGCAGCTTCCCTGCAGAATGGAGCTGCAGTCCCGGCTGGCGTCCTAGAATAGCCCCGTCTGGCTCCTGTCCTCAGGGTGCTCTCCCCTCTAGCCTGCTGACATCCAACTGCGACCTCCCAGGGGCCACTGTCCTGACAGCAGTCGCCTGGCCCTCAGTGCCGCCCTTCTGCTCCGAGTCCAACCTCCTCATCTGGACATCCGGACTTCAAGCCCTGTCTACACCCCAGCACCAGCAGCCCTTCTGCAAAGGGTCAGCTGGGGCCTGGGCCAGCCTTCAGGCTGTGCAGAGTCCCTGCTGGCAGGAAGGCGCCAGACCTGTCCTGCTCCTGCCCCAGGCTGGCTTCCCTTCCTCCAGGGAGCCCCAATGACTCATCTGCTGGGAGTGGTTTTTGTTTTTCTCCCCTCTGTGCTAGGTTTAGCCACCAGCTCCACTCTCCTGGGACAAAGCTAGTAAAGTGTGGTCAGTACAACACCCCCCAACCCCATCCACAGTCCAGTATAAGCCCCCCGACGCCTCCTCCCACAGATGCTCTCCAGTTCTTCCCGCGTCTATGCCGCCTCTCTCACTGCCCCTCCCACAAGCGGGCCGCAACCCTGGGGACCCTATGATCTTGACAAGAAAAGCAGAAAATTTGGGGTGATTTTGTGCTCCGACTGACCACGTGGGGAGACCCTCCCTCCCTCGCACCTTCCCCCGAGGGCCCCCCACCTCTTCCACCCTGGAGCCCAGAGGAGCGGGTGGCCAGAGAGGAGCAAAGCCCAGCTCCACTCCAGGCACCGTTCTCTCCCGGGTCCGGCGCCATCACCCCCAACCCCTCCCCGGGATAGGCTGCTCCCTCCGGGCCACCGGACCAGCGTCCCCGCTCAGCCCACCGCAGCCCACCAACCCAGCACCCACCGGAACCTGCCAGTCGGGTCCCCGGCTTGGATTTTCTCTTGGAATAGCCCGCCCCCGTTGCCAGGCGACGGCGCTGACGGGCAGCTATCTGCCCCAATAGCAGAGGGGGCCTAGCCCTAGAAAGGAGTCAGCCAATGGCCATGCACCTCATGGGGCGTGAACCCTAGCGGGCGGGGCCAGGGCGGGGCCAGCAGGCCGGAAGGAGGGCCTAGGCACCGGGGAGTTCCCGCGGGAGAGGCTGGGGAGGAGCTGGAAACCTGGCTGGGAGAGAAGCTGCAGGTCCGGGGCCGGGCCAAGCGAGGGGCACCTGGGGAGGGAGCAGGAGCCCGGGCTGGGGTCGAGAGGAGCAGCTGGGCCGTGAGAACAGCCGGGAGAGAGGAGAGTGGGTCCAGTAGGGACAATGAAGGAAGAGGCGGGTAACCCGCTGCAGGACGTTCCTGCGGATCCGGACCCAGGCAGCTCTCTAGAGACAGCCCTCGCTCGCCCCGCCACCTCTGGCTTTGGCCAGGAGCCCCTCCCAGATGGAGAAAGTGCAGCCTCCCTACCTGGAGGAACCCCGCCCCCGCCCTTACCTCTTCCAGGTAACCAGATCCTGCGCCTGCATTCTCCTCCTTCCCAGCTGCATTTGAACGTGCCCACGGGCCGGGCCTGCGGGTGGCTCAGTCGGTTAAGCGTCCCACCCCGCGTTTCAGCCCAGGTTGTGATCTCGGGGTTGTGGGATTGAGCCCCTCATCAGGCTCTGCGCTCAGTGGAGAGTCGGCTTCTTCCTCGTTCTGCTCATCCCCCAGCTTGCTCTCAATTAAAAAAAAAAAAAGAAAAAAAGAAAAAAATGTGCCCATGTCTGTTCCAGCCTTGATAAACAGACTCTCCCTGACCCCCACCCCCTTCATTCCCACTACTCACCTTCCCTTCATTCCTCAAACCCCTGAAACCTCGCCCCGGGAGCCTGTCCCTAAATCCAGCAAGCACTTTCAGCCTTTACGTGGGCATCCTCCTCCTTATTATCCCTCCTTTCTGGGCGTCCAGGTCGATGGTCCCTGGCTTCTCTCTTTCTCCCTCGCAGGTAGTTTCCACCCAGGCTCTGCTGGCTTCTGCTCTGCTGAGTTCCTGCCGCTGCTCTCCCCCGCAGCGCATTCCTCCGCAGCGCATTCCTCCCTGAGATAACAGCCTTTCTCGTGACTTCTATTGCACCTGTCTGCTGTGCTGACCCCCAAGCCTGCCCTTTGACCCCATGTTTGCTTATCAGGCATCTCCCCAAGGCTGCACCTGAAATTCAGCCCAGCTGAAACCAAACTCAGCCTGTTCCCTCCCAAACTGCTCCTCTTTACTTCCTTCCTTAGTGCATGTCAGCACCTGCCATGCCTCCTCCCTCTTCCCCAAGTTCTGTTTTACTTCCAAGATAGCTCCTGCATCCACCCCTTTCCTTCCAAGTCCCCAGGAGGCCCCTCTCCAGGCCAGACTGCAGTAACAGCCTCCTTCCTGGCCTCTTTGCCTCCTCCAGCCCATCCCCCGGACTGGAGCCAATGGAGCAGTTAATGCCCAAATACCTGTTCTGCCCCTAGACTGAGAGCTAGTATTCCAGGATCAGCTGGGCTATTCATC
This sequence comes from Ailuropoda melanoleuca, assembly GCF_002007445.2. Taxonomy (NCBI): domain Eukaryota; kingdom Metazoa; phylum Chordata; class Mammalia; order Carnivora; family Ursidae; genus Ailuropoda; species Ailuropoda melanoleuca. The sequence goes on from NC_048229.1 coordinate 72,248,844, forward strand.
AGGCCCCAATAACATAGAGAAAGCCAGCTGATGGTTTTTACTGTTCCTCAAGTTCACAAGGAATGTTATTTCTCAGGGACATGTGACTGCACTTGTAAAGTACTATAATGATCCCTTTGAGTAATTTTTTAAAAGATTTTATTTATTTACTTGACAGAGCACAAGCAGGGGGAGCCGCAGGCAGAGGGAGGGGAAGAAGCAGGCCTCCCACTGACAGGGGAGCCCCACGAGGGGTGGATCCCAGGACCCCAGGATCCCGACCTGAGCCTATGGCAGGTGCTTAACTGCCTAACCGACTGAGCCACCCAGGCTCCCCGAGTAATGAAAGTTTTCCTCAAAAAGAACTTTAAACTCCAAAATCATAGATTAGGAACAACTCTGCTGTTTCACTGAGAATGAAACTTCCCGCTCTGGCCTGGAGAATGTAAGCCAACTTTGCCAGAGAAGAGCCTGGATCTCCAACCCAGGTGCAGAGCTGCAGAATAGCTTTGTGGTTCCCAAGGGAACAGGAGCCGGTGCACTTTGCAGGCCTGACCTGGCGCTGGTCCCTTCCCACTCGGCCCTGCTTTGCATCGAGTCTGTGGAAACACTACATCTTTCAGCCTTCTTCACCCAAACTCCACTTTCCACAAAATCCGATGAAAGCTCACTCTTTACCTTTGTCAGGTGAGCTGCCCGGGGTTCCTGGTGCAGTGGGTAAAGGAACCTGCTTTGCCAGACTCCGGGGTTGATCCTGGGGTTCTCAGGCTGGTGGAACTTAGGGTCCAGAAGGGCAAGGACAGTGCTTGTCTCTCCAGTTCATAGATGTGCACGGAATAGCGATGGGATCTCAGCATCACGTGTTTCATCATCATCTGCACTTGCTGAAGGCACCGGAGGTGGGGGATGAGGATTACATTGAACAGAGAGGCTGGCTGGGGCAGGGGGCAGAGCCTGTAGAAGAGAGGTTTGGGATGGATCAAGGGGAAAAAACAAGCACATTGAGAGGCTATCGGGGGAAACAGGTGGAGAGAAAGAAATATACAGGGAGGTCTAGGCTTAAAAAGAACTCAAAGGCCATCTGAACATTTTCCTTTCTTGTGTCAAAGATTTACGGCCTTTCCAAGCTCTTTTTTTTTATTAAGCTTTTATTTATTCATTTGACAGAGCACAAGCAGGGGGAGAGGCAGGCAGGGGGAGAAGCAGGAAACCCGATATGGGGCTTGAATCCAGGACCTTGGGATCATGACCTGAGCCCAAGGCAAATGCTTAACGGATGGAGCCACCCAGGTGCCCCTTTCCAAGCTCTTTCTGTCCACCCTCGTCTCCACCCTCCCTGCCCATCAGATGCTTTCTGGCCATTTTCCAACTCTGAACCTGGACATGGGAGTTCCCTCCTTCCATGGTCCTTGCCTCAGGGCTGCACCTAGCTGATAACAGCCTGCAAGGCATGGTTCCTCACGACAAAATTGGTCTGAGCACCAAGGCCTACGTGCCAGGAGAAGCAGATCCACGACAGCCAAGTGTCCCAAAGCCCAGCCAGCCCCATGCCCTGCAGACCAGCAACACCAGGGAACGATCCCAGCTCTCCAGCTCATTCAAGTTAGCTTCCTGCAACCTGCAGCCAAGGTGGTGGAAGGATCGGGTCCCCCTGTACTTATGCACCCATGTTGACTCAGGGCATAAGAAGCAGACCGAAGCAGTTGCTTTGACAGTGTTCTGATCTCTAAAGCCAGGGACATTCCTGTGCCCATTGTATGCACCTGGGACGGCACCTCCACCCCCACCTTCACCCCCCACCCCGGCTGGGCCCTGGCCAGCGGGAAATCGCTCCGTGGCATCCACAGTGGCTGCCCAGTCCACAGAGTCCGCCTGCTCTCCCTCACCACGAGCCAGCGAGGCTAAGCCACATCGGTGATATAATTGTCCTCCATGAAAAAGGCTTTTACTGGTCTAAGCACTAAACAAGGGGTTGGCCAGCTTATTCTGTGAAAGGCCAGATAGTAAATACTTTAGATTTTTCAAAACTACGGGATTCTGCTGTCCTTGCACAAAACAGCCGTGGACGAGACACAGCCGAATGTGGCCGTGTGCCACAGGACTTTCAGGAAGGACGCTGCAATGTGAATTTCATGTAATTTTCACACATCGTAAAATATTCTTCTGTAGATTTTCCCCCCAACCATTTAAAATGTGAAATTTGTCACTCACTGGCTGTATTAAACAGGCAGCCAGCCAGATTTGGCTTACAAGTTAGTACAGTTCCTGTTGTGTTTCAATAATATTTAGATAAGCTTCAAATTTGCACATTTGTGTTACATACCCTTTAAAAACTGGGGCTTTTAGGAGAGAACTCCCAGTCACAGTTCTCACCCCCAGCACGCAGGGTCTCCACTGCACGCCTTGGTCTCAAGAGCAAGTTTGAGGGGCGCCTGGGTGGCACGGTGGTTAAGCGTCTGCCTTCGGCTCAGGGCGTGATCCCGGTGTTGTGGGATCGAGCCCCACATCAGGCTCCTCCGCTATGAGCCTGCTTCTTCCTCTCCCACTCCCCCTGTTTGTGTTCCCTCTCTCGCTGGCTGTCCCTGTCTCTGTCGAATAAATAAATAAAATCTTTAAAAAAAAAAAAAAAAAAAAAGAGCAAGTTTGAAATATCCAGAATTTTCCAAACCCACTTAGGGTACATTTTTTGTTAAAAGAGTGGATTTGAAGTAAACGTTGGAAACAGTGATCTCAAAGACCAAGAAACGGGCTTGGATGAGCTCATTCTGCGTGCCCACTTGGAGTTTTTGTGATTAACAATTCTCAATGACAGAGCGGCCTAAAAGCCTTTGGAATGAATCCCAAACACTCAAAGGCATGAACAGTTTTTCAGTTTCTAGAATGTACTATCTAATGAAGTTTGGATCCATCTTTCCCTATCTGTGGAGCTATATGTCATGAAGAAATTTGCAAAGTTAATAATATTTGTATATGTTATGACGTACACATGATTGACTAAATAAATGTCGAAGAGGGAAATCTTCCCTTCAAAAAAACCCAAAAGACCCAATAACTTACATAGATGCTCCCAAGTCAAGAAGGTGGAGCCTAACCCCCCCCCCCCAGTCCTTAGGCAGGCTGTGCCCAAGGACTTCCTCCCAACGGGACAGGATGGAAACAGGAGAGGGGTTAACCCTACAATGGACAACCTGACAAAAGTGACCTCAGCCACGTGATCAAGGTCAACAACAACAGCGATGAATTGCGAGGACAGCATCGGCCCTTCTGACCAGAGGGCCCCTGTTTGATGGTTGCTGAGAATGCCCCTGGTCTGGGGAGTCGCCTCCCAAGCTGACCACCTCCTCTCCTGAACCATAGCCCATCATGGACCCAGCAAGCACAGCTCATGCATCCAATCAGGCTGGCCTGCACGGCTAGGACCCCCAACCATCCCGTCAGCTCGTCCATGTTTCAGCTTTCTCTTGGGATCTTCTACCTACTGACCATGTCCCTCCACCCACCAGCCTGTTCTTCCCCTGCTCCGTGCCTTTGCACCACCATCCTTCCCATGAGCTCCTATCTCCCCTCCAGGGAGCGTTAATCCCTCCCAAAAGGAGGGTCTTTAAGGCCTTGGAGGAAGAGAGGAGATCTGGCTGGGTGGGGGAGACTTGTTGGGATTGCTGAGGCCATTTCCCCAGGAGTAAGTGGGGAACCAGCCTCTCACGTCAGGCCAGTGGGGGGTGGTGGCCTCTCCAAGAGCTCCAGCCAACGTCCACATCACACAACCATTACCAGAGGTGCAGGGGCAGCAGAGAAGGGTCAGCTCCTGATAGTGACCACCCTGCCACCCAGCTTATCATTAGGCGGTGGCATCTAGGACAGGATTCAGAAGGCAAGGTGGGCATGACCGCCTGGAGTCACTGTGAAAAAGACCGTCCCCAGGGCGCAGTGCTGACCAGCTGCAGGGGCATCAGCTAGCCCAGGGCAAAGGATGAGCCACCAGCCAAGGACAGATGCTGCCGGGTCCGGGGAGTTGCAGTGGGCAAAGAAGGCTCCCAAGGATGGACAGAAGTGACCATGAGATCAACATGCACTGTGAATCCGGGCCAGGCCCCGGTGGCCCAGAGCCAGCGTGCCACAGTGGGAGGCACCCACATTCTGATCTTCAGAACCTGTGACCTTACGTGGCAAAAGGGACTTGGCAGATGTGATTAAGTTAAGCATCTTTGAAATGGGGAGCTAATCCTGATGATCCAGGTGGGTCCGATGTCATCACAGGTCCTTCTGAGAGGCAGGCAGGAGGGTAAGAGGCAGAGGAGGGGATGAGAAGATAGAGGGGGAGGAGGGAAGGAGGATGCTGTGTTACCGGCTTGAAGATGGAGGAAGGATTCCTAGAAGGTGGAAAAGGCAGGGGAGAAATTCTCCTCCAGAACCTCCAGCAAGAACTCAGCCCTGCTGACCACCTTGATTTAAGACGTGCGACCCCCTGAACTGTAAGAGAATAAGTTAATACTGTCTTAAGCCACTAAACACGTGGTAGTGTGTCACAGCACCAATGGGAAACTAACACACCACTGTTCATCAGGAAAGACTTTCTGCCCGCCATCTCTCCTCCCTCCCTCAGCTGCGAGCATGCAGGGGTCAGAGACAGGCTTGCCAGATGTAGCAAATATAGACGCAAGACAACCAGTTTTAAAAAAATTTTTTTAAAGATTCTTTATGTATTCATTTGAGAGACAGAGGACAAGCAGGGAGAGAGGCAGAGAAAGAGGGAGAAGCAGACTGCCCACTGAGCTGGGAGCCTGACAACCTGGGGCTCGATCCCAGGACCTGGAGATTGTGACCTGAGTCCAAGGCAGACGCTTTACCACCCAGGTGCCCCACACCCCAGTTAAATGTGAATTTCAGATAAACAATTTTTTAGTATAGTCCCAAATGTTGCATGGGACATCCTTACACTGAAAAGTAGTTAATCATTGTTCATCTGAAACACAAATGTTACTGGGCAGCCTGGTTCTATCTGGCAACCTTAGGCAGAAATAGCCATTGTGGGGCGCCTGGGTGGCTCAGTCAGTTGGGTGTCTCAGGTCATGATCCCAGGCTCCTGGGATTGAGCCCCCCCCCCAATCCATCAGCTCCCTGCTCAGCAGGGAGTCTGCTTCCTCTCCCTCTGCCTCTCACCCCCCCTTTGTTCTTTCACAAATATTTAAAAAACAGCAGCTGTAAGGGAAGAAGAGAGCAAGGAGAAACAAAACACTCCCCTGATGTCCAGGGCAGACTCCAAAAGGGAAGAGTTTTAATATTAAATCAAGGTTCAAGCTTTATTAGCCAAGACTGGACATTTTTAATTAATAAATTGAGACCTCTGGCAATCTAAAGTGACCCGGGACCTAATTTCCCAAGAATGGACAGAAAAAAAATCATGGGAAAGTTCTGGACTTTTCTTCCAGGATCAAGAGGGTGGCTCTCTCCCCCCATCACCATGGAACAGGTTCAAGGGGCCGCAGAAATAAAGGGGATGGCATGATTGCACCTGAAAGGCAGTCTCGGACCAGTGACAGTGGGATAGAGGAGCTCCGTCTTTAGCCCAAGGTCAAGATGCAGAGTCAGCCGGGAGGAAGAGTCCTGTATTTGCTTTGCATCCTTCTCCGTGCCCACCCCCCAGCCCCCTGGATTAGAAGCCACTGTTGGGTGGGAAACAGGCTCTTCCCATTTTCCAATGTGGCCATGTGCCCACAAGGTGGCGCCCGTGATCACAGCAAGATACCTTGCTAAGGTCCTGGTTTTTAAAACAAAATCTTAGGGGCACCTGGCTGGCTCAGTTGGTAGAGCTTGTGACCCTTGACCTCAGGGTTGTAAGTCTGAGCCCCACTTTGGGTATAGAGATTACTTACACATAAAATCTTTAAAAAAGTTAAAAGTTTCGCATGAAGGCTAGATTTATAAGATTATTGAGAATACAGAAAATTCCTGTGTGCCCTATACCCCTACACCTGTGGCCCTAAGATTAACACCCTACGGTAGTATGGCACATGTGTCAGCATTCATGAACCAATATTGATTCCTTGTTATGTGAGCTCTCCAGGCTGGGATAGTTTCGCAGACTCTCCTCAGCTTTTATGACCTGGGCAGTTTGAGGCGTGCTGGCCAGGTATTTCGTAAGATCCCCCCCAGTTGGGACTTGTCTGAGGTTTTTCTCATGACTAGACTAGGGTTGTGGGCTTGGGGGAATGAAGACTCCAGGTGTAAAGAACCTTCTCATCCATCGTATCAAGGCCACAGGCCATCACTGTGACTTATCACAGGTGGTGCTGACTTTGGTCACCTGGCCAAGGTCATGTCTATCTGGTTTTTGCATCGTACAGTCTCCCCCTCTCCTTCCTCTTTCTGTACTGTGCTCTCTGAATCATGTGGTTTTCAAAGGCTTGGAGCATATGACCATGACTTGGAGTTCTAGCCTTTTCCTGCCTCTCCAATTATCCAAGTAAACCTTCATCCATATCCTCAAAGGGGTCATAGGAAGGAGAAGGCAGCCAGGGAACAGCAGTGTGAGAAGGGCAAAGGGGTGCCATGACCTTGCCCTGTGAGCAGCGCCCCCACACCTGTGCCCCCACTCCCAGCCCTGCACCTGGCCGGCAGAAGGTGCTCCGGAGACCGCTGCTCCCCCTCAGTCCTTGCCAGCCTCCTTGTAATGGTCAGCGAGATCCCACCCCGTCAGTCAGATCACACCCCTTGCCTGCTTAAAAACCCTTCAGTGAATTCCACCTTCCCAAGCAGACGCACGACTCCCCACACCCTGGGCTTGGCCATCTCTCCCTGCATGCACGCCAACCCCCCAGCTCTGATCCTGGACATGGGCCCTTCCACTCCACCAGATAGAAGCACCCCCACTTTCTCCACTCCCTCCCCCTTCAGGCCCCAGCTCAAGTTCGCTCCCAGAGACCTGCCTGCCCCTCTGTACCCCTTCCTCCAGATGGTGGCAGCAAGAACCGGAGGCGGAAGAGGTCAAGTCCTCTGAAGACAGAACCGGGCTCTAGGACAACAGGAGACCCTGTGGATGAGCCTTGGGGTGGGGGTATGTGGGATGCCCCACCCAGACCCCCCGGCTGAAATTCTGAAGTTGATTCCCGTGACTGCCTCTCGCCACGCCGTGGGGACCTGGGGCCACACACGGCCCCCTCACAGTAGTCTGTGAACTCTACCGTGTTAGTTACATCCTGGTTTGACAACCCACCAGTTCTCACCACGACAAAGCCGTGTTTCTGCTTTTGCGGTACACGGGTGTTTCTTCCCCTAAAACCATAAAAGGTGTCAAGACCTCCTCGTTGCTCAAATCCCCTGTGCACACGCTCCGTTGGAGGCGCCCTTGCAGCCGAGCTGAGCAAGGCCTGGGGCACAGCCACTCACCTGCGCACTGGCGCTCCGGGGGATTGCCTTATATGGTGAAAAGCGCGCTCTGCTGGGAGCGCCGCGGGGCTCATAAAGGAAGTCCAAAGTTTCAAAATAGGCTTTGCACGGATTTTTTGCAGAAGGTCTGGCCTCCAAGCCCACAGCATGCTCGCTAGCTTTCCGGAAGGGACAGTGTATCTATGGCAACCAGGAATTAGGTGTCAAAGTTACATAGAGGGGTCATCCTACTTCCTGCCCAGCAGTTAAAACACAAAGAGATGCATGGGGAACTCGGGGCGTGGGGAAGGCCAGCAGGGAGAGGCAGTAGGGTATTCTCAATGGAGCAGAACCAGAGGAAGCTGCCGTTTTGGAGCTCAAATATGGCAATAACAGGGAAGGTGGCCACCAGGGAACCATAGGCCAGGTCTGTGGGAAGCGCCCAGCACCCGGCATCTCAACAACCCAGCAGGAAAAGCACCACTATTCGTCCCACTCTGCAGACAAGGCAAACTGAGGCTCAGAGGGTGACAGTAACTTATCTACCAGACACCTAGTGAGTGGGAGGGACAGACCAAGCCTCCGAGAACCCATCCCCCATGACGCTGTGCAAGGCGGGGGAGCAAAGTTCGCAGCAGCGGTGTCCAATGCCATGGACACGGGAACCCCAGCTGCTCTCAATGAGGTGTCCGGGCCGCAGGAAACACACCAGAGTTCAGAGACCGGCTTGGGGTTGTTTTTGTTTTTTTTTTTAAAGACAAAAATTTTAATTGTAAAACATCTCATTAAGTTTCATTTTGAAATAATCATAGGTTCACAGTAAGTTGCAAGGACAGAGAGGTTCACTCAGCTTTGCCCTTGGTGGCACCTTCCATAATTACAGTGCAGTGTCACGGCGAGGAATGATGTGATGCGTGTGTACGATCTGCGTCCCTTCATCCCACGGGCAGACACGTGCAGCCGCCACGCTGTCAAGATGCGGGACAAGTCCCTGACCACACAGCTCTCCCTCGTGCCATCTCTCCAAAATTTAAAGTAGAGATGACATATTGAAATAATATCTTAGCCACATCAGGTTAAATAGAAACTAAAATTAATGTCACCCATTTCTTTTCACATTTTAGAATGCAGCTGCTAGAACCTTTAGACTCCTGTATGGGGCTTCCTGTATGGGAACCAGCATCCTGTTTCCACTGGACAGCGCTGGCCGGGCTCAGACCCCAGGTGTCCAGCCGGGACGGGGCACCTGACCTCCCCGAGCCCAGCTTCTCTGGAGGAGCCCAGCCCCTTGGAGTAAGGGCACCATCGTTCACTCCCTCAACCCATTTCCTGAGTGCCCACTGTGTGCTGGGCACTGTGCGGAGGGTGTGGACACAGAAGCAAGGCCCTTTGCTCAGAAACAAGTGTCTCCACCTCCAGAGAGCAAGGGAAGTGGGTGGCGGGGGGGGGGGTCCCACAAGGCCACCCCACCCCCGATGCCTCCCTGAGCTCACTCTCAGGCAAACAGGAGGCAGGGGCGGTGGGAGAAGAGCTAGGTACCCCCGTGGAGAAGGTGCTAGTGTGCATAGCTCTTGTTCCCCGTCAAAGCACTGCAGGGGGGGGCCTGCAAACCAAAACCCCACTCGCAACTGCCCCCCCCCACCCATCCATCTGTCCTTCTGTCTTTCCATCCAACCATTTCCAGAGGTACATAGCCCCCACTGCCCCCTTAGGCTCACCTAGAAAGTTTTTTTTTTTCTAGGTATTAAATATTTTTAACATAAGGAAAAGCAGAATACAACAAATCCTCTTATACCCACCACCTAGATAGAACAATTGTTCATGTTTTGCCATATTTCCTACCGTTCATAGTATTTAAAAGGAAACCAGAGTCATCCCAACATTCTGCCTTAAATAGGACCCTTTCACACCCAACCACAATACCATTAACAAAAATCCATAGTGTCTTCTGATCCCCAATCTTGGGACTCTGGTTAGAAAACCTGCTCTCAGGTCTTGCCCCAGACCTGCGGAATCAGAGTCTGTGTCCTAAGAAAGTCCCCAAGTAATTTGCTGCACATTACAGTTTGAAAAGCACAGTTTATACCCAGGCTTTTACAGGCTATAATTTTTTTTTAAGATTTGAGAAAGAGAGCAAGCACACATGAGCCCACGCGCTAGCGTGTGAAAGAGAGAAAGAGAGAGAGCACACGCACGCTCATGGGCAGAGGGAGACAGATAATCTCCAGCAGATCCCACGCTGAGTGTGGAGCCTGACACAGGAACCGATCCCATCACCCTGAGATTACAACCTGAGCCAAAACCAAGAGTCGGGGGCTTAACTGACTAAGCCCCTCAGGCGCCCCTTTGGGCCTAATTCTATCCCCCCAGTTCATACGCCGAAGTTCTAACCCCAGACTCAGAATGGGACCTTATTTGGAAATAGGGTCATTGCAGCCGTAGTTAGTCCAGATGAGGTCCCACTGGGGCAGGGTGGGCCCCCAATCCAACAGGACTGGAGTTCCTACAAAAAGGGGAAATTTGAACACAGAGACAGACGCATGGGGAGGACAGTATGGGGGGGGGAAGGGGGCCATCTACATGCCGAGTGGGGGGGCCTGGAACACCTGTTTCGCAGCCGCAGAAGGGCCAGCCCTGCTGAGAGCCACCTGGATTCGGACTCCAGGCCTCCAGAGCCGGGTGAGGATACGCGTGTGCTGTTCCAGCCATGCAGCTGGGGGCACTTGGCCACAGCAGCCCTGGGACGTGACGCACACCCACACTCGAAAGCTCCCCTGCAGTGTTTTTCAACTCCCCGAGGCTGAGGCACGCTGAAAGGTGCCGGCCTCATGGGTCTGGGAGCGGCTTAGGCGTGGTTGTTCCGAACTCCACCGAGGAGTCTCAGCTGCAGCCTGGGCTGCAATCCTTGCTCTGTTTTCCTGCTTAACCATGAAACAGCCGGTGAGTCCCCCACCTGCTGCCAGTTGCCTTGTGCAGCAGGACTAGTGAATTATCTGGGGGAGACAAACACTCAGTATCAGGGTAGGGACCCTCAGCTGTGGTCCTCAACGCGGCTTCCCGCGCCAGCAGCATCCATGTCACCGGGGAGCAGGTGAGAAATGCAGCTGCTTGTGCCCCACGCCGGCGGCAGGAATCACAGACGGGGGAGAGTGGGGAGGGCCGAACTACGTTTTAAGGAACCCTCCTGGAGATTCTGATGCACTCCCACACCTAAGAACCAGAGCCTTAAAGAAGCGTGGGCCCAAACTCTGCGTGTGTTCAGACAACCTCCGTCCGTACCAGCCCGTGGGGGGCTTTAAGAACATCAGCTCTACCCTGTCCAGGTATAAAGCAGCAAACTCCCTCGTCAGTAGACACAGCCTGGGTATTTCCTTCCCAGACCTAAACTAGCATCTTCATCCAGCTAGGGCTCCCAGAGGTTCACTTCACTGACTTGTGTGTTCAAACATTAACACATCAACACAGTCACAATGTCAAACGGTCCGAAGACAGGATATAATACAAGGGAAATCTCAACACCATTCCCAGTCCTGCTCCCCCAAAGGCAGCCACGACCAGAATCTTCTTGGGGTTTTTCCCAGAGCTGGTCTGGGAATCCACATCCGAATGCAACTACAACCTTTAAACACACACACCAGTAACCAACAACAGCCAGCGTCACACCTGGTCTCTTTCCTCCATGTAACAATACACCCCACCCTGGAGCTCACACAAACCTCTATTTTCAAAACATGCCGCCATCCGAGAATACACAATTGAGCCGAACCCTTACGGACAAGCATTTTGGTTGCTCCCCATCTTTCGCTTTTATGCACAACCCTGCATTTGAGCATTCTTGGACACACACTCTTACATAAATTGCCCGATGTTGAGTTTCTACACTTGTGGATTTCACAGACCAGTTGAAACATCAAAGGGCTGATACAGTGTTAAAAGGACATTTAAAAATAATACTATCACTGCTTCTGTTTCATCAAAATCATTTCAAGACCTAAGTCTAGAAAAATGAGATTTTTAAAAAGGAATAAATGGAATGCATTGTTTTGTAGAATGCTCGCGTTTCTTGTATTACTACAGACCTGGGATGACTTCACCCTGGACTGGCTGGTTCTCCAGACCTTCCTCGAAGGAAGGAGGAGGCCGGAATCACACACAAGCACTCACCTGCCAACATGGCCGAGGGTGTGGTTTTATAAAGAGGGGCCCCACCAGGTTTCTCCCATTCTGTTTTCAATGACACGACCTGCTGCCCATGTGAGCCCTTCCAACCTCATTACGCAGGGCCACTGAATTGCCGGAGATGGTAATTCTAAGCAGGTGCTTAATGAGATTAACGTGGCAACTGGACAGCTGTTGAGTTTTCAAAGAAATCCGTTAGCAGGTGCTTATCGACTCAGCTGTTAAATGCCAGTTGCTCGGTAATTCGGTAATTCGATTGCATGGTCTCTGTTATCCAGGTGCTAAAATGGCTGGAAGACAGAATGGGCTTGCCTGTGGTCTGGCCCTTCCCCACCTCCCCAGGGACCCCTGGTTTCTCCTCCCTTATGCGTAATTGCAGATGGACCCTGCAGGTGGCCGCTAATCCATGCAGATCTGAAGGCAACGGTGTTGGCATCACCTGCGTTTTTACCAGGCGATTCACAGGCACATCAAAGTTCGAGAAGCTCCAGCCTACCCCCCAAGACCCAGGGAGGGGGTGCAGTCAGACAACGTGAGCTGGGGGGCACTGTGCGTTGTCAGACAGCTGGCTGGGACCCCACTCTGCTATGTGTTTGCGGGACCCCAGTAAGATGCTTTGTCTCCTTGAGCCTCACTCTTCCCATCTGTAAAATGGGTTAAGAACAAGAGCTGCCTTCCAGGAACTGTTCTGAGGATTAAATACTCTAATGAATGAAGGGCTTTCTATCCCAGAACTTGGCACAGAGTAGATGCTCAAATAACGTGGATACTGTTTTCCTTGCCTCCATCAGGAGGGGACTCAGACGCCCTTAGAGCCCACTGTCTTCCCAGCTCAGACCACCCAGAAACCCATATAGTCCTACACACTTGAAATTCAGTGTCCCAGGGAAGTGGTTAAACATGTGGATTCCAGGAATTGGTCCCAGAAAGTCTGAATCTGTCGGGAGTGGTGACTCAGCCAGCATCCAGGGAGCACAGACGTGCCATCCCAAGGCCTCTGTGCCAGAGCTGGTGCAGGGACCTGCCGTGTCTCTGGGAGAATGTTGCAAATGCATCAGGCCTGCCCCAGACAAGTGCCTCAGGACCTGCACGTTAACAAGATCCCCAGGCCACGGCGGTCCCCCTACCTCAGTTTCCCCACACACAAAATGCAGAGATGTGGTAGGCAGTTTGGCTCTGGGGTTTGGTGCCTCCCAGCCCTCTCCCCACCCCGCCCCTTCTCAGACAGCAGGCATTAGTGTCCTTCAGGGGCGAAGCTTGCTTTTTCTGGGCTGGGTATTGGGCCACTTCCCGGCTCTGCTGTAACGAAGGACCACCAGCCGGGTGGCTTCAAACTCCAGAAATGTATTCTCTCACTGTACCAGAGGACGGGGTCCCAAATCAAGGTGGTGGCAGGGTTGGCTCCCTGTCGGGGTTCTGGGGGAGAATGCACTCCGGGCCTTTCCTGGCTTCTGGTGGCCACCTCTGCGCCACGGAACTTGTGATGTGTCACAGGGCCTCGTCCACATCCATGACTTCTGTCTCCTGGAAGGACACACTGGTCATTAGATTCAGGGCCTGTCCCGATCCAGGATGAGCTCATCTTGAGCTCCTTCGTTACATCTGCAAAAGCCCACTTTCCGAATAAGGTCACAGGTATGGGTTCGCAGGTGGAGGGTGGTGTTAGGTGGTGTTAGGGCTTGGACATGTTTTCAAGGTTCAGCCCGCCACAGGTCCGCCTGTGGGTGGCTCTTCTCTGAGGAGTCTATGCTTGGCACATCTCTGCTCTGGGAGGAAGAAAGGCTGTGTCCTCCAAGAGATCTCAGTCACCCGTAAGTGGGCAGGCACTGCGTTCATTCCCACCACATTGCACACAGCCCCGGTCAGAGCATGGCCAGCCTCTTTCACCCCCACGGGGACACTGAGGACGAGAGAGGGACAGCCAGGGGGCTATCGCACCCAGCCCCACCCGGCCACCATGAATTTCATGGACTCAACTGGGGCACCCACAGCCAAGGGAGGCCACCAGGAAATGACCGGCCACCCATCAAAGGATGTTCGTCTGATGGTCCTTTGCGAAACAGACACCCAACGCTAAAGGATCCGGAGTTGGTTTGATGACACCCATGGAATGAGTGTCCCGAGTCCTCCGTGGTCACGAGCTGGAGGTCACCTGAGCTGGGACACATGCAAGGACACACCCTCTAGGACGGCACATTCTGTCCGTCGGATCCAAGAGGAAGTTGAGTGGAAAGATCGAACTGCCTATCGCTCTGAGTGCAGCCCAGCGGCTCTCAGCCGGGCCGCTGCAGGAATCCTGCGGGAGCCGGGGCTCAGACGTGCAGGTTCCGGTGCACGGTGTAGGGCCACAAGCTGCTGCCACACCGGCTGGGGCTTCCTGGGGGGACGTGGGCCTTGTGGCACCAGCAACATCCTGAAGGCCCTGCAGGCCGAGGCGGCCACCATGTGGCAGCCTGTTCACAAGTGCACTTCTGCCTCTGTGCCCTGGGTCCCCCGCAGCCCTCATCCGGGGACCCCACCTCCTGCAACGCACATTTGCCTCCAGAACCTCCCTCTTTGGGCCTACTCTGCTCTCGGGTTTGCAGAGACATGGGGGCGCACTACTCGGCTGTCCCTCCAAGACAGAACCTGGCAACATTCCTGATCCCAGACGACAGAGCCGGGAACCCCAACTCGGTCATCTCCACTCACCACGGGGCTCCCCGCGGCTTGGCCAAGACGTCCTTGCTGCCCAGCAGGCTGAGCCTCTTTCTGCTTCTCGTCTCTCAGGTGTCAGACCCGCATGGCAGGCACCAGGTTTCCCACCTCCTCCTCTCCGTCCCCCGATCCGTCGTGGGCGTCACACTCCATAAAGGTCTTCCAACTGGGCGTCTGCTTCCCACGGACCTGAACTGGCTCAGAGTTCAAGCTGACTCATCAGCCGTCTGTGTCCCCACGAACACGAATGGGATTCAGGAGACATGGTGGCCACAATGTGACAAGTGCCCTCTGTGCTAATCTCTGTCCCAGAGTCCCACCCTTCTCCCACCTGTCCTGCCATTAAGCTCTGTTCTCTCTCCTGTATCTTGCCACTGTGTCCCTTCTCATAAATGTAACCCACTTCCCTGATCAAACTGTCACCCTCTGAGCTGGCCAATCCGTGCTACCATCAGATGGAAGGGCAGAGAAGGACAGGCATACTTTTTGTCGAAGATTTGTTTATTTAAGTAACATCTACACCTGACATAGGGCTTGAACTCACGCCCCTGAGACCAAGAGTCACATGCTCCTCTGACTGAGTCAGCAGGTGCCCCGCACATACGTTTCTGTTAATATTTTTTCCTGTCCTGTGGACACCAACTTAATAATTAGAACCCTTCCCTTATTAATGACTCACTTTTTCTATTACTCCTAAGCACCCCTGACTTGTACGGGAATTGCTGGCCATCTGCCCAGAAGCATCTCAGGAAGGTCCCCGTCAGCAGGGGTTCCCCAGGCTACACATGCACGAGCTCTGTCTTAGGGGCGCCCCAGCAGCTGAGGAGTCCTGGCCCCCATCTCCCCCCTCCCAGGCGAGAGCAGGAGTGGCAGCCTCCGCCAGTGGCCTGTCTGTGCAGAGAAGCGTCAGCCCCACATGGGCCATGGGGCCATGGGCCATGGGGATGGAAGGGGGTGGGCGGGGGTTCCCCCTCTCCTGCTCGTCCCCAGCAAGCACAGTCCGCCCTCCGCCAGCCCAGCCAGCCAAAGAGGCTGCCCGGACTGGCCAGAGACTCCGCTTCAGCGGAGTCACGTGACGCCCCGGAGTGGGGACAGTGGGCCAAGCCCTCCTGCACTGGCAGCGGGTCCCTCGGAGAGCACGGGCACACTGTCATCTTTGTCAGGGCTGAGCGTTGCTGACGCCCTGTCGATACCACCACCAGCCCTACCAGGGAGGTGACGGTTCCAGCCCCTCGGCAGCCCCTGAGCTGGAAAATAGGTAAAGCCAGCGGCCGTGGCTTTTGAGGCCGTGCTATCGGTGACTGCAAGGACTTCCCAACAGTGGCCTGCACCAGGCTCGAGAAACACAAGCACCGCTCTGATGTTTCCTCGGCTGTGGGAATCTCAGCCTAACCGGCTAAAAAGAAGAGGCTTACATTCAACCATTGCTTTCGAGCCAGTATTTCTGGGGACATGACATCCGATTTCACAGACATCAGAATCGGGGCTCAGAGACGTCTAGTGGCTTGGGCCACACACGCAGCGAGGAAGGGCAGGGCCAAGCCAGAGCCTGGGTCTCCTAGTTCTAAGCAGAGTACAGCGCGTGTCTGGTCCCCCAGGAACCAATTAAAAGAATTTCCCAACCAAGTCTGTTCTTTGAGCAAATGTGGATGTTAGATGTCACTATTTTAAAATGTAACCAGACCAAGCGCACAAATGGCATTCTCTATGCGCCAAGCCCTGTTCTGAGCCCATCGTCAGCACCGGATCATTTAATCAGCCCCCAACTCCATGAGGCCAGCTCAGGAATTAGTGGAGTCTTATTACTTCCGAGGACACTGAGGCAGAGAAAATCCAACTGACCTGCTCCAAATCCCACGAGAATGTCTGAGCTGGGATTTGCTTCTGGAATCCGTGAACTTAACCACTGCCTTTTGCAGCAAAGAAAAGAAAGATCCCATAAAGAAAGGAGAAGCCAGTCCAGCTCATGAACAGGATCAAAACTCACTGAATTTAAGGGCAAAAAGGCCCTCGGCCTGCAGCATCGGACTCGCATGCACCGTCACCACGAGACGGCAGAGCCTCTGGGTAAAGAGAGAGGGCAGGCTGCAGACCCCCGAGCTGTGTGCCCGGGCCGCTTCTCGAGCTGGCTCAGTTTCCCCATCTGTAAAATGGGGGTGGAGTACCTACCCCGTACTCTAGGCATTAAGGACAGCTCTTAAAATGCCACCGGGCTCTCAGCACTCAGAAGAGTGTAGCCGTTGTTATTCCCATTTTTCTGCTCATTTCGAACACACCCAGCAAACCGCCACCACTCTCCCCTCGCTGCTCTCTGAAAACTGGTGACTCTGCAGGGATAATGCAGCCCCCACCCCCCAGGCTGGCCCAGCAACTTAGCGACAACCACGTGAGGACCACAGCGGCTTGTGATTGAGGACTATGACTTTTTAAAAGGCCATCAAGGGGTTGCAGCTGTGTCCGTGGGTCGTTTCTCCCCTTTCAACACCAAAGCCCTGGACGTGAATTCTGTCAAATGGAAAACCTGGTTTCCTCACTCCACCTGTTTCCTCCTCTGTGAAATGGGCGACTCCCCGTCAGAGCTGCCTACCTTCTTGTCATTCCAAGTGTGGTCACGGACCGCCCGCAGCCCGGGCTGGGAGTGTAAGAAACGCGGAGTCTGCAGCCACCGCCCCCGGACCTCCTGAGTCACAGTCTACATTTTCACGAGATGCCCCAGGGAATGTGCGTGGCTGTTACATTTTGAAAAGTCTTGGCCCTGCCTCACAGGATTCTTGGAATAAATAAAACGTAAGGTTGTGGGGACATGACTGACTTTACACAGAGGTGAGCTCCTTCCCCTGAGCTGCTTTCCCGCCCACGGCAAGGTAGGAACTCCACCCCCTCTGGAACATGCGATCCTGTTGACGCCGGGCCGGGCAGCGCGTTAATGAAGGACAGCGCCCGCACTTTGGATGCCGAATGTGTCATCCTCACAGCGCCCTCCGAAGGAGAAGCTACTGTCCCCACGTTCCAGACGAGGAAACAGATGCTCAGGGAGCTCCCCTGACTTGCCCGAGTTCGGAGGCAGAGGCAGGCTGGGCGATGCCAGAGCCCTCACCTGGACCACCAGGCTCTCCTCCCTGTGTCTCCCGGCCTGCGCCCTTGGGGACCCAGGGTCCAGCACACTGCCTGCTCCCACTCTCCACCATGGGCTCGGGTCCCCACGACTTCCGCAGGCTGGGGAGGCGTCATTGTCCTGCGGGAACCAGGCCCCCCGGGGCCACTCTGGGAAGTCTGGACACACACACCCTCCAAGCAGACAAGCCAGACCTCGAGCAGAGCAACACCGAAATGTCACCACCTTGCAGATTCACGGGCCGTCGGGACGGCCAGGGTGGCATTTCTAGCCAAGTGTTATTTCTGCCCACTCTGCTTGCTGAAATCACTTCCTTCTGACTCTGTCGCTCGCAAGTGTAACCAGGGCGGTCGCTGGGACCGGGAATGTGACGCAAACGCTGACCCTTCCGGAATAGAAAGGCCAGTTGCCTCCGCATTCCTGAGAGGAATTCCCCAGACACGCCTGAGGACCTTGGGGCTGGCGTCTCCAGAAGCACCTTCCTCAACTGCTCGAAATCTCGTCTCTGGATCTCATCCTGGTTTCTTGCTGTGCACAAGTTCGGTCCCCTCCCTGGGACACCCCAGCCGCCTCCTGGCTGCCGGAGATAGGCGGGCAGGGTCCCGCACCCTCGTCACCGGGAAGGATACATGGAGCCAAGGGCCGGGAGCGGGCAGGAGCCCACAGCAGAGCGCCTGCTGGAAATGTCCCGGCGGAAGCTGCACCGAGAACCTGACCTCATTGCAGACACAGCGTCACGGCTGCACATTCACGCGACCATTTTCACACACATTTACTTGTTCCTTATAAATGCGGTATGACTGCCTCCCAGAAACAAAAAGCAAGAAATCACCCACATACCTTGTGTTGAAGGACGCCCATTCTCAGCACAGGGTTGTATTCATGGCTAAGATTTATTTGCAACAACGGGGTCAGGACATGCAGCCAGATCCTAAGGAAAAACCCACACATGAAAGTGTTTCCGACTGTTTGTGTCCCCTCAAAGTTCATCTGTTGAAGCCCCCCCACACACACAGTGTGATGGCATTTGGAGATGGGGGCTTTTGGGGAGGGTTCAGGTGGGATGAGAATGTATGAACTCATGATGGAGAAAGAATAGGGTTCGGTTGGTTCCACAGTTTTTCAAACACAACAATTGGCACCAAAAGGTAGCCGTGCAAATACGTTACCAAGAGGTACCACGGGCGCTTTGTGGCCCTCCTGGGTGTGCCGCTGATGGGGCCCCGTGGCTGCCCCCGGTCAAGAGAAGGTTCTCTGTGCTCTGTTCTGGTCCAGACCCAACTCTTCCCTGTCAAGCACCTACAGTCATCCCCTTTGGGGTTCTTGGGCTGCAGAGCTCTGCCCTAGAGCACCCCCACCTGGAACCCCGGGCTGTATCTGCACGTGCCCTAGTAACATGGAATGTATGGGAGTTTGCTCCCCATTCCCGCCGACCCACCCCGCAGCTTGGGGGCTCTCGACCAGACATCTGCCCCGGGGATGCCTTTTCTCTCCTTGTAATCATCCTGGACTTTTCTGTCCTCTGCCGTTCCCCTGCCCCTGAAGTTCTAGGAGGCGTCTGAAGCCCCTTCCTTTGAGTGGGAAGACCGCCTTTCCGCCCGGGTCTGTCTTGCTCAGGTTCCTTTAGCGGCCGGTAGCAGAAGCCCCAGCTCCATCAGGAGTGCGCCACCTGCACGGACAGTCACACGGGCCCCGGGCTCTGATGTCACCACCTTGGAGTCCTTACAAATGTTCCAGGAAGAGGATCCACAGTTTCCTTTTGCCCTGAACCCCACGCATTACATAGCCGGTGCTGCGCTAAGCCATTCAGGAAATTAGAATTACCAAAGGAGATTTATCGGGAGGACGAGGGGGTGTCTCAGAGAACCCAAAGGCAAGACCGAGGCTGGGCCTCACAGGGCTGGAAGCAGGGCTTGGAAACCCGAGAGTTGCCCAGGATGGCCCTACCCGCCTTCTCAAGGGAGACACACGGATGCTGGCCTCGCCCAAGACTTCATCTCCTCTGTGCCGGGATCTATCCCGCCGGCAATTTCCGGGGACAGAGACGCTGACAGGCCCGGCTCGGGTCAGGCATCCAGTCCTGGTCTGGCTGAGGGGTCAGGGTCCCGCGGCACCGACCCAGCTTCCGTGTGGAAGAGAAACCAGAGTCAGCAGTTGGCAAAGAGCCAGCCTGCCTTGAAACTTGCATGGAGACACATTCCATAGCCCCCTGGCTGCAGGGGCGGCCGGTGCACAGCTTAACCATTTCCTGCCCCCTCCTTCCCCCCCACCCCTGCCAGAGCCTCCCTTCCGGGAGGGAGGCCCTCAACAGGACCTTCAGTCCCTTTCCCGCTGAGCTACTGATTTAGGGAAACTACCTACAGCCCTTTGCTTGTCGTTTGTTTCTCCTCTTGTTTAAAAACCAACCAACCAAAATGAACAAACAAAACTTCACAAGCAGTCCAGGAGGGTGAACAATACAGGTATCCAAAAATGGCTTTTTGGAAAGAAACCTCACACGCGTGCACACGTGCGTACCCACACACATGCACACACACACACACACACACACACGAATGTGCACTTCCTAAGACTCTAAGCAAGCTGTAGACCTTTGGCCCTTCCACGTCTGATCCGTAGTAACTCACTGCAAAGCCTTCTCTGGGGGGCATTCAGAGTTCTGTGTGGGACAGATAGGGGCCTCTCCAAAGGAAGCCGATTAGCCTCTGGGAGATAAATCTCCCTGGCTTCCTTCCTCTCGGAGATGATTACAGCAAAGTGCTCCGGCAGTCCTTGCCGGAACAAAGGCCCAGTGTCCGGCGAGACGCCTCCACCCAACCTCTTCTGCACTGAGCTGTGACCTCATGATCATTTTGCACAGCTCTCCAGGCTCTGCCGTGGCCACTGCCCATCCTCGGGCTCTGTGCCGCGGAAGAAGCCTGGGCCCCTCCGGACGGCCGTCCTCCCCACGGCCCCCTCTCCGGCCCCGGGGGACTGCCAACCCCCCAGCTATAAATGCAGCCAGGCCTTCTGCTAAGGCCACCCTGGCTGTCGTCCAGGCCAGGGCTGGGGAGGGCCTTCCTCATGAGGCTCTTCTGTTTCCCCTGGATGATCGCCCTGGGTGCGGGGACCCTGACCTGCAGGAAGGCCGGGGACCCTGAGGGAATAACGAGCACAGGCTTTCAAATCTGCACAGTGCCCACTTCCTGGCTGCCCCTCGGGAGGGTGACTTAAGCTCCCTGCCTCTGTCTCCTTGTCTGCAGAAGGGGGATCATGACAATACGGCTGAGCTCACAGGGGTGCCAAGAGGCTAAATGCGGTCACGTGTACGGAGTGCTTGGCAGAGGGCCTGGGCCACAGCAAGTGTGGGATGAACTCTGGCCAGCAGCCGTCAGGGCGAAGTGAAACTCTGCCTCCTTGTTCAAAGGCAGGAAAAGCCTTTCTCCTTCCTTCTGCAGCCCCCCAGCCCCCACCTGTCGTGGTGGTTTTAATTTATTACTTATTGACGTGCTCCCTGGGGCACGGGACACTCTTGGACGAGTCAGTGGAGAGCAGCAGGGGCTCCTGGGGAGGGCCAGGGAGCTGGCGGCTGCAGCAGGCTCCAGGGGGCAGGGAGGTGGCGGCAGGCAGGGCCACCAAGCCCCCCATGCCCGCTCCGCTGTCCCCATCACATGTCACTTACAAAACAGAAACGCAAAGACAAAATTATCAAGACTTTCAAGATAGCTGCCACGGAGAATTAAATCCCGAGCGCAGGCCTGCCCGACCAGGGGAACCAAACACCCATGACACCTGCCCTGACTGTGGCCACGCTTCTGATTTATCCATCGCCCTGACTCTTTGCTTCCAGCAAGTTGTTCATTGGATAAACCATTCCTAACCCTACAACAGCTGAACCTGGTGCACACGAGCCATTCCACTCCCGGTACGCACCCAGCAGGACGGGTGCGCGTGTGAGAACTTGTACTAGAAGTTCTTAGCAGCACGACTCACCCTGGAAGTGTCCCCAGTGCCCATCAACGGTAGAATGGTGAGAAAAAAAATGTGGTCTGTCCATAGGACAGAAAACCACCCAGGACAAAGGAGGGCTGACAAGTTCACACAGCTGGGGGGCCGGGTCCCACAAACGTCACGCCAAGTCAGGGGAACGGGACACAAAAGAGCATGCGGTGTGCATGTGTGCGTGGGGCGGGGGCGCGTGTGTGGTTTACGTACAAAAGCAGGACAATGAATCCATGCCGTTAGAAGTCAGGATAATGCTTGCCACTGGGGGGGCCTCGGAGGCACGAGGTGGGGCTGGGGGGCTGGGAACGTTGAGCTCAATGCCGACCACGTGGCTATGTTCGCTGCGGGTAAGTGCACTGCTCTGTGTATATTCTATCTCAGCAGAAAGTAAAATGTCCTAACAGCCTTTCCCAGGGGCTCACCATGTGGATGATTTAGGGGGACAAGGAGCTGGCATGGGGCAGCCCCCCAAGTCCTAGCTTTCCTCTGTCTCCTGTTTGGCTCCTCACACTAGATGCGACTTCACGACACTCAGAACACCTCTCAGCGTGCAACACCGGTGAGAGAACCGGCGGAGAGCGTGCCACGCTGTGAAGGACGGCGTCTTGGCATCCTCTTGTTTTTGTTCATGGTCCCCGGAGAGGTTTGGCCAACATTGGATGAGCACCTACTATGTGCCAGGTCTTAGGGACACAAGGATAAGGATGTCTCTGCCCTCGAAGAGCACAGGGTCTGGTGACAGAGGGATGACTCTTGCTGTAGAGCTCGGTGTGTCAGGTGCTCCCCAGGGGGTTTGGGAAGATGAGAAGGCTGGCACGGTTCCAGGGGCCCGCAGGGAATGGGGCGGGCAGTACCAGCAGCTCTGATCCGTTAGGCCTCAGTCTATGACGGGCTCAAGATGAGCCGGTACCCGGGGTCCTGTCGCTCTACTTCTTTCTGACTTAGCACAAGAGTCACATGAGAGCCAAGTTTAGCTCCAAGACTGCTCGTTGCTGCACTGCATGAAAGTGAAAACAGCAGAAATTACCTGTATTTCTGACAAGGGAAGATTGGGCCAAAGAGAAACAGAAAAGCAACATGAGGGCCGGCTGTGCAGCCGCTGGAGTAATGCTGGGGAAGACCGCGGATGAGCGGAGACTACCCTGCGTGCCAGCCCACGGGCTAGCCTACCCGTCCCAAGACTGCTGGCAGAGGACACGAGCCCTCCGGGTCAGACGAGGGCTTCCTGACTCAGCCCCGCAGCAAGGCAGCTTCGGGTCTGCGTCTGTTCCCCTCGGCCCAGGCCCCTGGAGGGCGGCGAGAAGCTGCCCAGCGCGCTCCTTCCCACGGAGGAACCCGGAGCTCAGGAAACGCAAACGTCCTGTGCTCGGCAGGAGGCCTGCCTGACCTCTGCCCTGGAGGGACACTGTCCGTCACAGTGGGCAGAAAACCACGTGGGCTTTGGCTCGGAGGAAGACACTACCTCTAACCAGCAAGGCCTGTTGCTACACAAACACCCTTGAAAAGAGACTCAACGTTCCTGCTTGCAAGACATCCAGACACCTGAGAGAGCCATGGAGAACTGTGCCCCAAAAATGACCAGAGAAACGGGGGATCGCCGAGAAACGGTTTACAAAACAGCCCCCCGTCACGCATGACCTTGAGTTCTGGGGATACACACATGCATCTTATATAAGCAGGAACCCCTGCATGACCTCTGAGGCAGGTGCAATGTAATGTCCCCATTTTCCAGATGAAGCCAAGTGAGGCCTGGAGAGGTCACATCGTGGACAGTCAGCACAGCTGGATTCTGAATCCAAGCGTGTGGCCCCAGACTTCATGCCCTGAACACCACTTCCTGGGGCGCCTGGCTGGCTCAGTCGGTGAAGCGTCTGCCTTCGGCTCAGGTCAGGATCCCAGGGTCCTGGGATCGAGTCCCACGTGGGCTCCCTACTCAGCGGGGGGGCCTGCTTCTCCCTCTCCCTTTGCCCCTCCCCCCCGCTTGTGTGCTCTCTCAAATAAATAAAATCTTCATTAAAAAAAAAAGAAAACACCACTTTCCTCTGTGCCTTATTATTACAGGACAAAAAACCGCTCCCCCAGAAAAATCAAATGAAGCTAAAACCAGCCGTAGCTGGAGAGGAAGACCGTGGAATAATGTGCAAACGCTCAGGGTTAAGTCAGAAGGCAGGCCGTGTAACTTCTGTACGGCGGCCTCGCAAACCGTAGACGACACGCGGCCGCACCCGGGGGGCGTGCCAGCACCCGATGTACGAGGCTGCCGCGGTGCCCGCTCTCGGGCGCTGAACCCCCAGTGATGTGTTTTCCTGTTCTCCGTTCTCTGAATGTTCTAGAACACGGTTATAATTCTTTCATAAGGAAAAAAGTTATACACGTGTAAGAAGATAAAGCACCAATGAGGTTGACTGGAAGCTATGAGGGGTAAGGGAGGTCAAGTCCAACACAGCCCAGAGGTCATGCGCTGACCGCCCGCAGGCCTGACCTGCCCGGACACTGTTCCACTCGGCTGAATCTGGTGTATTTATTAATTCATTAAGCTTCTATTATTTTTTTAAAGATTTATTTATTTTGGCGAGAGAGAGAGTGCACATGTGCTCGAGACAGGGGCAGGGTCAGAGGGAGAGAATCTCAAGCAGACTCCCCACAGAGCGCAGAGCCCTACACAGGCTGGATCCCAGGACCCCGAGATCATGACCTGAGCTGTAATCAAGAGTCAGACGCTCAACCAACTGAGCCACCCACACGCCCCTTAAGATTTTACTTTCAAGTAATCTCTATACCAACATGGGGCTCGAACTCACAGCCCCAAGATCAAGAGTCGCACGACTACTGACTGAGCCAGCCAGGCGCCCCAACTGAGCCCTTGTTTCAACAGATATTCATTGCTTTCTGTCACTAGAAACTGGGGAGATTTCAGATAAAATCCATTTTTCTCAGAATACTTGCCTTGGCCTGACCCAGCAGTCAGACCACTGGGATAGATTCGGTAGAAATGTGAGTGCATGCCCCCCAAAGGTGTGGGCTAGAGTCCTCAGGCCAGCTCTACCCATTACAGACCCCCACCCCAAGGGACCACCTAACACCCATCGCGGTAGAAAGACTGAATACAGGTGCTGTGTTCATACCATGAACTATGGTACGGAAGCTGAATGTGAATGATTCACAGCTACGCCCAAAACCTGTATGAGTTTCAGGTTGAACGCAGGGGTGGGGGGC
Organism: Ailuropoda melanoleuca; assembly: GCF_002007445.2. NCBI lineage: Eukaryota > Metazoa > Chordata > Mammalia > Carnivora > Ursidae > Ailuropoda > Ailuropoda melanoleuca. The sequence continues at coordinate 72,273,379 of NC_048229.1, forward strand.
AAGAAACCAGACACAAGAGTACACCCTGCGTGCGAGGTGTCAGCATAACTGTCAAAGCCACTGCGGGTGCTAGGGGTCAGGACCTGGCAGGGGACTGTGGTGACAGTGATGGCAGGGGGTGGAGATAAGGTGCATTTGAACACCTTTTTTGGGCATGAATGTTCCACTTTAATTTAAAAACCTCAAAATGACAAAAGCAAGTATGATACAAATCTTCACATTAAAAAAAAAATCCACAGTTGTGGTTTCTTTCGAAAAATCAGATGTTCTAGAAACCTGAGCCCTCGTTCCGTCCCGGTGGTAAGGGAAGGCTGGCTGTGACCCCCTGGGGCTCACTTAACCCCAAGCACCACCCCCCTGGCACCGGTAGACTGTCACTTCCGAGGAGCGGAAGCCGGGCTCTGAGAGAGGAAGCGGTTTGCCTGAGGCCACACAGCCACGTGGTGACAGAGCCGTGGCTGGACCCCAATTTCAGGGCCCTCAGGCCATGCTCCCATGCAGGTTAATGTCATCTGGGCTGGAGGGAGGAGATGTCACCTTCAAGCTGATGCTAAAGTCCTTCCACAACCACAGTGAAGAGGGCCAGCTGGCCCTGCCCCTCTGGGTGCTAATCCCATTGACGGCCAGGGACGGGACATGGTTTCAATCGTGCAGCTCTCGATTTTTCTCTCATTTTTAAAGCACCTGGGACCCGCTGGGAAAGGAGTACTGACCCCCCGGGTGCGTCTTAAGCCAAAAAGTGATGGCAGCTGAGGGCAGGAGTGCTGGGTACCCTTCCCAAGATCCAGGAGACGGGGTGGCATTCATGCAGGTTGGTGTCTGCTGGGCTGGCAAATCACAGCAACACAGAAATGGAAAATCTGGGGTTCAGCTCCCTCCACAACCTGGGCGCTCTTGCTGTAACCAGTTTCCCGGGGGTGACTTCCGGGAGCAAGGCAAGTGGGGCTTCAAGCATTCTGCCCTACCTGATGCCTGCAATCCCACCACAGAAGTTTCCATCCCTGCTGCCATCGCTCTTCCCCTGGAAGGGCACCGCTATGCTATTCTCAGTCCCCGCACCTCACTGTGGAAAAGGAGCTGATGGCAGGTTTTCCAAGGTGGGAGGAGGAGCCCTCACAGACGGCTAGACACCTGAGATCTGAGGGTCGGGGTCCGGGAAGGCCAGGACAGTGGACTGTGTCCGGGTGCAGCCTTGCCCTCCGGAGATGGACAATGAACCATAACGGGGTGGCACACAACTGTCCTGGGCATGCAGGACAGCGAGCAAGCTACACAGATGGGAGGATGGTTCAAGCCTCAGTTTCCTTACCTGCGGAGTGTGGGTGACAGGAGTGCCCGCAGAGGAGGACCATCATGGAGACCAGAGAAGTCAGTCAGATAAAGCAGCAAGCATGGTATCCGCCAAGTAGTAGGTGCTCAATAAATGCCGGGGGAGGAGGGGGGCGGAGGTCTCACCGTCGCCCACGGTGCTGGGCCCGGCCTGGTGGTTCTCAGCCAGTCTTACAGCTGAGTGTCACTGGCCCAGGAGCTGGCAGCTGCTTGGCCCTCCTCCCTCCCTGGGGAACTCAATTCCCCAGCCCCGGGCTCCAGGAGGGTGGGACCTTGCTATTTACCTCCCTGGTGGATCCCTGGCACTGAAAAGGTCTGCAGTGGTGACGGGAAGTATCTGGTGACTGAACGCATGCACCTTTCAAAGCCAGCTCAAATGGTGCCTCCCCTCCGGAGCCCCTCACTGCCTCTCCCTGGGCTCTGGCAGCCCCCGTGTCCCTTGTGAGAGCCTCAAGGGCAGGAGCAGAGTTTTCTCCTCCACCCGGCACCCGGTACCGAGTGTGGGCTAAGTCGGAACCTGCCAGAAGGAATATACAATGAAATACTACTCAGACAACAAAAAGAACGAAATCTTGCCATTTGCCACAACGCAGACGGAACTAGAGGGTATCATGCTAAGCGAAATAAGTCAATCCGAGAAAGACAATGATCATTTGATCTCACTCATATGTGGAATTTAAGAAACAAAATAGAGGATCATAGGGGAAGGGAGGGAAAAATAAAACAAGACAAAATCAGAGAGGGAGACAAAACACGAGACTCTTAAGCATAGGAAACAAACTGAGGGTTGCAGGGCGTGTGGGGGATGGGGTAACGGGGTGATGGACATTAAGGAGGGCACGTGATGGCACGAACTGCGTGTTATACAAGACTGATGAATCACAGACCTGTACCTCTGAAACCAATAATACATTATATGTTAATTAACTGAATTTAAAAAAATAAAGAATACACGGGTCGATGAGTAAAGACTGGGAGGGCAGGGGGTGGGAGTGAATGAGGTGAAGGCTCTGCTGACAGATCCACACGCTGGATCTCTGGCTTGTGGCCACGGGGGAAGCCTTGCTTCCTGGTTCCTCCCTGCCCTCCCCCCCACCAGGATGCAGAGAAAACAAGCGGGTCCTCCCTGCCTCCCGGCTTTGCGGGGACCATTCCAGCTCAGAGGGGCCATGCAACGAGCTGGCCCGGTAAGCTCTTTCTCTCCTGGGTCAGAGCAGGAGGCGCGTCCCCGAGGAGACGGGGAAGGGGAGGGCGGCAGGGGCTGCGTGGTGGCTAAGGGATGGAGCCAGCCGCCTAAGGCGCCCTCTCCCGAACTTCAGGCTGTAGGTGGGGTCCTCGCGAGGGGTCTGCCAATCCACCAGCGAAGAAACTTTAAGCATGGGCCCAATACATATTTGCTACTGCACAAATTCATATAAAAGCAGTTATAAGGAATAAAACCTGCTCCTCTCCCGTTGCTGTCTGAACTCCGCAGCAGGCTTTCGTCCTTGGGCACTTTCTGAATCACCAGATGATAGACGGCATGGGCGGGGGCTCAGTCCTTGAGCCCACCCAGCCCACCGCCCCAGGATGGTGTCCCCGGCCCCACAGGCGCGGACGTGCACCTTGCAAGTCAGCGGCTCTGGCTGTAGCTGATTGGACCAAGGGTGGTCACCTGACTCCACCTGGGCCAATCATACGCTTCTCCTTAGCACGTGCCTCCACCATGCTGTGTCCTGGATTTGGGGCTCATAAATTTAGGTGTGAGGTCCACCATCTGCCTCCGGGATGGGGAGTGAGCAGATTGGCAGTGACAGAAGATGGAGAAGGGATGTACCGGGGTCTCTGAGGGCCTTCCATCTGGCTCTCCCTCCCCAGGCCCTGCTGCCCTTGGTCAGTGGGAGTTCACCATGCCTCTCTCCGTAAGTCTCCCCTTTCCCCTTCAGCTGGCCACGTGCGTGGTTCTTAACAACGTTAACAACGGCACCACACTTCCCAGTTTTGCATGAAGCAGGTGGCTTGCATCTGAAAGGATTCAGAACTAATGGTCTAGGCTGCAGAAAAGCCCACACTTCTGTAATTCACAGTAATTGCGTGTTAAAGCAACATCAGAAGAGATCTGGCTTCTATCCCTAATAGGAACCTTGAAAAATAGACCAGGATGGGGCATAGTTATGCCTCCTTGTAAAGACAGCGTTTAATAGCCTCCTTTAAAAAGAAAAAAACACCCAGCCACTCTCTTTAATTGGGCAGATCTCCCTAACAAAACCACGAGAGCAATGTGTTCCTCAGCCTCTCCTATTTGCCAAAAATCTTGTTACTTTTCTGTCTGAGGCGCTTACAATCAAAAAAGAACAGACGCTGTAATAGATAGAAATTCTGGAAGGAGTGGCTAGCAGAAGAGGCCACTTGTGTTTGGGTTGGGTTATGGGGGGGGAGTCAGAAAGAAGTAACGGGGGGGGTGAACTATGGTGGTTCATAGTTTGCTGTGTGCTTTGGTCAAGAGTCTCCCATCTCTGGGCCTTTTTGTGAAATGAGCAGCTGGACTTAGGTATGCTCAGCTCCTTTCTCGGGGGCTCTGTAGACCCAGACAGGGCAATCCTTGCCCGAAGGCTCCCTCCTGGGCGTCCACAGATGGGCCTGGACCCCCCCTCACGTGCAATGCAGCCAAGAGAGCAGAAGAGCAAAGGACGAACAGCTCTGCCCCAGTCCTGACCTCCTTGGGGCCTCTTGCTCACCAAAGCCTCCATTTCAGGAAGAGTCAGAAACCTGGATTCTATGTGAAATTTACTGATTTCAATTGAAATGAATCCACATTTAAAAAGCTCCAGGTGGGTCCAACGTTTTGTGTCCAGGGAGTGATGGAGACAGCTTCCCTGGTAAATGGTCAGAGGTCACAGCTTTGGTGAGCAAGGGCCCCTCATCTGTGAAATGGGAATACTCCTCACTGGTCCCACAGAGTGGTTGGGAGGCTGAAGGGGGTGACGCAGGGAAGCTCACCGCACGTCCGGCCCAGGGGAGCGCTCCCCGGACGTGGCACTGTGTGTGGTTCCCGCTGATGTTACTGGCATCTCCTCTACGCAGACCCGAGGACCACCCCCACGCCAGTCTCACAGTCTCACCGTGAGGGGCAGATGCGTGGGGGCTCAGGCCCATGCTGCCCGGTGCACAAGAGGACATACCCACCAGACAGATGGAGCCGGTCCTCCTTCCCAGGGAGAAAGGCCTGGCGCACAAGCTGTCTGAAGTTGACTCCGTGTGAATATTTTCCAACAACCACTGCAGAAGCAGAGTTCTGACAGGAACCCAGGGAACATCCTGGAAAGTTCCTGGATCTTAGGAAAAGAGCCAGGCAGAGGCAGGGGATCTGCGTTTAATAGCTCGGTGCTGGAGGCCTGAGTTCTCCATTTCCTGCAGGGATAGCTGCTGGGGAAACTAGACATCAGAGTCAGAGGTGGGCAGTGGTGAGGCACTAAGTGTGTCTACGTGGCTGGGACTCCACCCCACCCTCCATCACTCTCTATCCTGGCTACACTGGCCCAGTGCACAGCCTGCCTTTGTACCACAGGGCCTTTGCATATCATAGTGGTTTCCAATTGCTGCTTGCAAAGTTTAGGAGTCCCAAGACCTCCTCGCATCCAAGATCACCCTCAGATTTGATAATATGCTCAAAGGTCTCAGAAAAACCATTATACTCATACCATTCCTGTTGACTACAGTGAAAAGATACAGACTGAAATCAGCAAAGGGAAGAGGTGCATAGGGCAGAGTCCTGGAAAGACCAGGCAGGAGCATCCTCTCACCCCCTCTCAAAGGAGCTGTGAGGACAGCACTTATTTCTCCCAGCACTGATATGCAACAACAGGCTGGGACCCTTGCCAGACAGAGAAGCTAGCCCGAGCCTTGATGTCCGGCTTTACTGGGGCTCGGTGATTATTGGCATGGCTGACCACCTGCCCCACTAACCTGAGTCTCCAGCCCCTGCGGAGGTCACGAGTGGATACTGTGCACCCATCCCCACCATAAACCACATTTTTACCATAAATTATACACTGTGGCCCCAGGCTCCCGGTAAAGACTCTCTTATCAAGCAGGACATTCTGAGGGTGTTAAGGTCACCTCCCAGGGCAAAAGCCAATTTGGTCAAGGATAATCCTTTACGCTATTCTCACAGATAACCACACACAGTGGCTTAACATTCACTCTGTTACAGTCCTGGAGGCAGAAGTTTGAAATGAATCTTATTGGGGTTAAAATTCAGGGGTCGACAGGGCTGGTTCCTTCGGAGGCTCCAGGGGAGAATCCACTCCAGCCCTTCTGACTCCTGGAGGTGCCAGTGTTCCTCCACAGTCTTCCGCTCGGGGCCACACCCCTCCACCCTCTTCCCTCCATCCCTACAGCTCCTCCTTCCAAAACCGCATATCCCTCTGTCTCCCTATTACAAGGACCCTTGTGGGGACCCTAGGTCCCACCTGGACATGGGGCTGTCACGAGTCTCAGTCACACCTGCAGAGTCTCTTTGGCCATAGAAAGTAACATCCTCGGCTTCCAGGGATTAGGCCTGGATGTCTTAAGGGCCAGTATTCAGCTGACCACAGTTCTCCCCCAAATGCCCCGGTCGTCCCCGGATGACGCCTCCTCAGCCTTGCGATTTCAGCCTAAACTTTATCCTCCACGGGGGGCTTTTCGGGAATTTGGGGTCAGGGTGCTGAGTTGGAGGATTTCCCTGTAATTTCTCTCTTGTCAGTTTCCCCGAGCCTCAGTCCGCGGCTGTCCCTACAATGTGCTGTGGTCAGAAGTTCAGCCCAGCCCAACCGAGGGGTGCAACCAACCCCGGTTCTGGGCCTGCCTTCAGTTGCCCCCCACCCACCCCCCACCCCGGTGGGGAAGCTGCAACCAGAGCTTTGCAAACCAGCAGAGCTGGACAGCCCAGTGAGCCTGTGCATCTCACAGACCTCCTCGTCCAAGGCCACTCTAACAGATTTTCTCATTTCCAGGCACAACCTAGGGTGGAGTTTTCAATCTCCTTGTTTTCTGTTTACCTGTCAATAAGATCTTGAATGCATGTGCATAGATCCCAATTTAAGGATGAATTTGAGCTGGTATCATTGTTTAAAAGGCAAAGCCAGAATGTGCAACTCGGACATCTAGAAACACGGTATGAACACGCTGATCTCCCAGAGTCCCCTGCTTGGGGACACCAGCCCCAGCTCCCCCACTGGCATGAACCTCGGCACTGCGAAGTGCTTTGGAATCTTTTCTTCAAAGGAGGGCATACCCTTCCCATATAAGTAAACCCAGGGAAGACCATCTGAGCTAACTCGGTTGTCTGCAACATAGCAGTACTATTATTTAGTTCCTATTTCAAGAGAATCAACCTTCGGTAGCTTGTCTCATCTTAGCTTTAGGAAATATGCATGACATTCAGGGTTTGACAAGCTGTGTAGCTCAGTGATGAACAGGGCAGACAGTGCATTCAGACTGTCTAGGTTGAAAGCCTGGGTCCGATACAGCTGCGTGATTTGAGACGAGTTACTTACTCTTCCCAGATCTCCGTTTCCACATCTGTGGAATGGGAACGAACCATCCTAGCAGCTATGGCACAGGGCGGTTGGAAGGGTTAAAAGAGTTAACCCCTGTAAAGAGCTTGGAAGAGCTGTGGGCATGCAGAGGTGTGCTGGCAAGGTGCTGATCAGCTGCCTATGAGGGGAGCCCTGATGTTTGTTGATGCCTGGTGCAAATACCCCCATCATGGCTGATGGCAAGCTATCAGTGCAAGGTCACCAAACGCGAGTTGGGAGGGGTGAGCACCGCTGGATCGTGTAAACCGGTTCAAGCCGGCTCCAGCACACCGCTGAGTGCAGAGCCCCCTGGGGAGTGTTCTGTTAGTCCGTAGTATAAAGTAGGGTTCCAGACTAGTAGCACCTGAGGCCTTGTTAGCAATGCAGATTCTCGGGCTCCGCCCAGACCTGCAGGTGTCAGAAGTGCTGAGGGAAGTGTGAGCTTCGGTCTGTGTATGTTTTAATACATTCCAGTGACTATGTAGCAATTAACATAGAACTGTTCTGTGCGCCTTGCACCCCAACGTCACTGCCCCAAGTCGCCAGTCTCACATCCATCACGTTTAGGAAGACTGACCTCGTTCCGAGGGGACACAGAGCGCCAGAGAAGCAAAGGGACAACCCCAGGGCCACACAGCGGGACCTGGGCAGGTGGGGCCCTCAGGAGGCAGATGGAGTCCCCGGGGCCCTTCTCACCAAGCCAGTCAGAGCCCCAGGGGAAGGGGCCCTCGGGTCATCCCAGGGTGGAAATCAGAAACCCTGAAATGGGAGCCCAGCAGCAGCATTTCAGAGTGGAACCCCAGGGCACCGTGAAAACAGCCTCTGGAGTGAGCTGTTCCTTTTTCAACGGAAAGGGCGTATCATGAATAATTAAATAGCTATCTTTGCTGTCTTACTGTGAGTTCCCAGGGGTTCCCAGAGCATTTGGGGATGTGCAGATGTGGGTCCCAACCACCAGGGGTCCCCAGGAGCCACGGGTCCCAAAAGGGGGAACATTCATCCCCAGCAACATCAACACCATCTTCTTCCTGGCCCGGCACCCACTCCCCTGCCAGCCCCGGCCCTGTCCTTTCACATTATGGAAGATACTTCTCCCTGCAGTGCAGATAACGGGTGATGTCCAGGGACCTCCGGAGAGTATGGGCAACCCGTCTCAGTTTCCCCCAGTGTTTATGTCACAGGCGTCATCAACACAAGGTTTCAATATTTTCCCACACTCCTTCCCAGTCCTTGTCACACTGTCAGTATTTTAGGACAAAGACAGTAGCCCCCGTTTACCGGGCACCCACAATGGCCCAGGGGCCCTCCCTGGCGCTGGGAACAGAGAAGGGAAGCCAGCAGTGGACAGGGAGGCAGACAAGGGGGGGGGCAGTGAGGGGCAGACAGGCAAACCCCCGTTCTCAGGTGGTGATAGGGGCCGGGAAATGTGCACCAGGCCCAGTGCCTAGAGAAGAACCCAGGGTGCGGTCTCAGAACAGGCGTCAGGCAGGGGCTTTGCCAACAGACTGGGTTCAAGAACTGGCTTCACCACTCACCTTTGGGATCCCAGGCAAATAGCTTCTGAGCCTCCGTATTTTCCAATCCCGCAGTGCTCACAGATGAGCACGGCATATGTTTGTCACAAACATTGTAGGCCCTCATTTCAAATGACGGCCACTCCTGCATGGGAAGGGTTCTCACTCCCCTTCCCCAAACCGCCCCCCAGTTTCCCCTGTCAGCACAGAGGCTTTGGCGGCCAGCCGGGCTGCCTGGGAGGCCCCGAGCTAGCGCTTTCCCACACAGAAATGAAGCCTGAGAGCCTAAGTTAATGTGACTGCAGACCTTCGGGCCTAATGACCATTGTCAAGAAGAGCCTTTTAGAAAAATTTCCAGGCCCGAGCCAGGTTTTAAGGCCCCTATGGGCTTGTTAAAGCCAGCATTTCCCCCCACAGCCAGGCAGCCCTAGGGAGGGTGGCCTGCCCCCCCCCCCCCCCAGAGCTCTCCAGCACTCCCCAGGCGGCGGGTGGGGCCCTCCCTGCTCCCTGACAGCTGGCGTGCCCCCAGCCTGCTCCCAAAGGCCTGACGGAGGGGGGGGTTTCTCTCTCTCCCTCTTTGAGCCCAGAAACAGCCCCAGCCCCCAAGGCCAACTGAGCACAATGCACCAGGCTGGGGAGGTCAGAGCCCTCCCACAGCATCTGCTCCTGGTGAGCATAAATCCAGGGAACAATCCCCTCTGAGAGGCATCTCCATGTCACGCGGGGTGGGGGTGCTGGGCCCAAAGGGGGCCTCGAGATGCTCGGGGAAAGCAACACACACAGGCTTGCTTTTCCTTAGATGCTCTGCAGTGCTATGGAAACAGCCAGTGACACAGGCAGCTGAAGAGAATGTTCTAGAATCTCTAAGGAGCCTGGCAGGAGCGAGCTGGGCCTGGAGACCGAGCTGGGGGTGTGTGTCTGGGCTTTCAAGCCTCCCTCAACGTGGAACCTGCCGTTCCCTCTTGTTCTCTTGGCAAAGGAGCCAGGCTGTGGGGCAAAATGCTTCCCTGCCCCCCACCGCCCACGCCTCTCCACGCTGTCTGGAACAACGAGGAACGTGCTTTCTGAAAAAGATGCCAGTGCCTTTTCCTGAAATATCCAAACCTGGGGCCTCTTTTGAAAATCAAAAGGCCTGAGAACACAGGGCCACCACCACATGGGGTAAGAGCTGTCCTCTGAAGCAGGGCACGCCCTCTTCCCTGGCCAAAGTCCCCACCTCTCCGTGCTGTCCCCTGGGCACTCAGCCTCCTTCCCTGCCCCCTGCCCAGAGAGGAGCCAGGAGGGCCTGAGGAGGCCGGGGCCAGAGGCAGGCGGCTCTCCCAGTTAGGGTCTGCAGCCCGCGGGACGGGGAAGGCAGGGAGGGACCGCAGGGTCAGGGATGCGCTCATCTGCTGTTCGTTGAGCCCCTCCCACAAGTCCGAGCAGGAGGAGGAGAGAGCCTGTGCACTATCCTGGCTTGGAGCAGTTGAAATACATACCCCTGTTTGCATAGCCGACCTGCAAAAAGATTCATAAGAGACACAGAGTTGGCTGCCCTGGGCCGGGGGTGAGGGAGGGAAGTGGGGGTAGAGAGAGGCTGCTTAATGGGTAGGAGGTGTTCTTTTGGGGTGATGGAAAGTTCTGGAACTAGACAGTGCTGATGGTTGCATAATATTGTGAATGTGTATAATGCCACTGAATTGTTCACTTTAAAATGGTTAAAATGGTAGATTTTATGTTATGTGTATTTTACCACAATAAAAAAAAAGCATCCTCTCCAGGGCTGGTGGGGGCGTGGGGGAAGGGGCGGCATGCGGACAAGCACAGGGCTTCCCCAGGGTGCGCTTCCATCTCCCCCCACCTTCCAAATCTCACGTGAGCGCTTCCAACTGGCACACCAGAACCCTACGGCAAGAGCGTTTGGGGAATTCATTTCTAACTTCTCGGGGAAGTCAGAACCTGTGCTGAGTCCAAGGGTCCTTACCCAGGAGGGGGGCCGCCTGTGGCAGGAGGTCAAGGACCCCACCGGGGACCCTGGAAGTCAGGACAGAATCCATCCCCAAGGCCCAACACCTCATCCCCAGCCCCCAGTTTAGGTTTCTTGGATGACCGCAGGGGTCCTTGAGTCTAGTGGTGGCCATCAGGTTTCTCTGCATTAGCCCAGTGTGGCCACCCAGATTAACTCCCGCGAAGCTCACACTCTGATTATCATTGATCATTGGAGTGGCGCTGGCCGTTCTGGGTCCAGTGGCTGCCACACCAGCCACGCACCGTGCTGAGTGCTTCAGGCATCACCGTGTATCAGATACTTCACAGCAAACTTAAAGGACGGGGACTGTGGGATGATTTAAAAGGTGATGAAACAGAGGCCCAGAGGAGTTTTGCAACTTGACCAAAGCCACACAGCACATGAACGGCAGAGCCAGGGTTAGAATCCATTCATTTAACTGTGTGACGTGTTATTAACGAAGTGACATCGGGGCTGCCACAATTCCTCTATGATTTTCTTTTTAAATGAGAAAACACATCTGTGCTTCCTAAAGCAGTTCGTTGGGCAGACAATTATTCCAGAATACGGAAGGCATGGGCCGGAAACAACAAAAGGAATCCTTTGTGGGGGAGGAGCCAGAATCTATAGAACGAAGTGATCCCTGGGGCTCTCTTTCAGAGCCAGCATTCTGTTCTCAAAGCAAGCCCGCTTCCCCTATTACACAGCACCCGGAACCTTCCCGGAGCTGAAAATGACTCCCCACGGGGTGGGGGAGGTGGAGGGGCGGTGCTGCTTCTTGGAGGATCGCTCTTGAAACAACCTGCAATATCGTCCCAGGGTTGCCATAGCAACTCCCCATCTGGGCGATTTCAGTGAAATATAGGAAGCATCTTCCATTTCCAGGTTGTTGTGGCTTTGAACAGGGATTCCTTCATTCATTCAACAAATATTTAAAAGTGACATCCTGGGGTGGCAAACTCCAATGCTTATAGGAATCAGACTGTTAACGTTGAGGAGTTTTTGTAAAAGGGTAGCAGGGGATTAAGCAAGCATCGGGAGGCTGTAGGGTCCTGGAAAGTGCACCTCCCCCAAGTCCGTAGGGGCACTCATCTCAGTCCCAGCCCCTCCCAGCCCTGCCAGAATATGATCCACCTGTTATAGATCTTTTCTGGATTTGTCAAGAACAGTTGAGAGCTGGGTTTTTATGTGAAATCTTTCCATTTTTTAAGCATTGATGGCCAAGTCAAAATTTGGGGTGGGGCTTCTGAGTACTGTTGTGTGGGTCGTGCACTGCACTGCTCTGGGGTCACCCATCTTGTGTAAATTCAAGGGAACTGTTCTCTCTCCAGTTGTGCATTGGCAAATGGTGCAGTCCGTTCATGACAGAGGGCCAAACCCGGCTGTGGGTCACCAGCTTGCCCATTCCAACTCTAAATATCCAGCCATGGACGTTTGACTAATGATGGTATGACCATCCGGGAGAAGACAAACCATGACTCGAGTAGTTCTCACGGATATGAGAAAGCACTCACCGTAAGTGGAAGGAGCAGGTTACAAAAACATCAACAGAGTATGATCTCAGATTTTGGAAATAAAAATGTCTATTCTTAGTTAACAAGTCTGAAAGACTATGCCCCTAAATGGGACAACAGTTACCTCTGGGAGGTGGGAGATCAGATCATTTTGATCTTTGTCTTAATCTCCGTTCTCTAAATATCTTTATGAAAGCAAGTAATACTTACAAGTGGAAAATGTTCACCCCAAAAATTCTTCTGAAATGCGATCAAAGTTTCTTTTTGGGGGCGCCTGGGTAGCGCAGTTGTTAAGCGTCTGCCTTCGGCTCAGGGCATGATCCCAGCGTTATGGGATCGAGCCCCACATCAGGCTCCTCTGCTGTGAGCCTGCTTCTTCCCCTCCCACTCCCCTGCTGTGTTCCGTCTCTTGCTGGCTGTCTGTCACATAAATAAATTTTAAAAAAATCTTAAAAAAAAAAAAAGTTTCTTTTTAAGCAAAAGAAGAAGAGTAGGGCTGTGGTCAATGGTGGTCCCCAAACCCAACCGCGCCTCCACATTGCCCTGAAGGCCTGTTTGGACCCCGACTTCCTGCCCACCCCCCAGTCTGTGACTTCACCGCCCGGGGACCGGGCTTGGGAATGTGCCCGGACCGTGCACATGAACCCGGGGAAAACCATCATTAGGCTCTACCTCAGCGAAGACTTTCTCATTAGAGTAGCTAAGAATCACTTGGCAAACTTGCTAAAAATGCAGATTCTAGGACAATCCCCCAAATCGCGGCCCCCAGGTGGGTGAGTGGGGTGCGGGAATTTTAGCTGCATTGTAGCAAATACACCGGGTGGCTTTGCCATGGCCTGCCTGGGGACGCCCTTGAAGGTACGAGCCCTTTTAGGTGACACCCAGCTGCTGAGTATTCCCTGGGCTCCAGCTGTGCGCCAGGCCCTGTGCCAGGAGCTGGCAGAGCTGGACAGAGACACGTCTCTGCTTTCTGGAGGTGACGCGGGGCCGAGCCAGAAGCAGCAAGCACCCCCAGAGTTGGGGGAAGACGGCCTGGCAGACGGAGCTGGGAGCCTCTGCAGACATTCTTCCTCTTGATCTTCCAGACCAACGGCGTGGTCTCAACAGCAACTAGCCTCCTTTCGGTTGGCGTTTGAAACTTCAAACTCAAAACTCACGCCACTGGGCACAATCCGCCTGCTCGGCTCCTGGTTAGACCTCGGTAAACAGGCTTATCGCATTGTCCCTTCACTTCCCCTGACTCCGCCGTCCGTTCTATTTCAGACAAAGTCACCTGTTCCAGGTGAGAAGTCTGACATGTCCTCCCCGCCTCGCTGGGTGCGCTCTGGGAATTGTTTTAAAATCTGCTCAACGTCTGTATTCCAAACAGACGGGAAAATAGAAAAACTAACCTAATAAATCCCCGCCTGCCTGTAACCCAGACGCCTACCGTTTATCATATTTTCTTCACCTCTTTTAAAAATAAATGAGACCAAAGCAACTCAGCGAGTCTCACTCTGACACCGCCTCCCTCCTCCCCTCCCTCCTCCCTGGGACTCAGCACCCCTTCTCCCAGGACTTGAGGTACCTTTGCTCGTACGTATATATTCACAACCAGTACGTCGTCTTACTCTGTTTGAAAATTCAGCTCCGCTGTAATCATTCCACAGCCTTATCGTTTTGCACATTGTCTTTACACCCACCTCGAGGCTTTGCGATTTATGGGCAGAATCCCATTGTCTTGCCTGTGCGCGCCACCACGGCTTGGCGTGTCCTTAGCAGCGACGTCAGGCTCAGGAACTGCTGGGACTCAGCCACCCCAAGCACATGTCGAGTTCTGCCCTAGTTGTCTTGAAATGACAAAATAACCCATGGCAGAGTTAGCTCCCCATTCAACGGGGCCTCTTGGCTCCCTTATCCCCCAGCTGCAGGGCAGCCCCCCAGACCAGGGATGGAGCTCCCTGCTCCAGGTCCCAGCCAGCCTCTCCCCAGGTTCATAGTCTGCCAGTCTCCGCAGAATGACTGGTAGGGCTCTTGGCCTCAGCAATATCCGCTCCACTGGCCCCTCCTGCCCCACCCCGAGGGAGCCAAGGTCCCACACCTGCCCCGGCCCTGGGACACACGTCTTGGCAGCCCTAGTGGCATCTTAAGGCCCCTCCAGAGACGATTACAAGGGGGGAGCAGTAGGGGGACGGCTGGAAGCCCCTGGAGGTAGGGGAGCTGGCCAGGTGCACCAGATAAGTAGACAAGTACAGAAGATATGTCCTCGTCCTCCAGGGGCGGACCGGGGACAGAGCCAGAGGTGGGAGCCAGTTCCCAGGTGAGGAAGCTGGGACGCCCCCCCCCCCCGCCTCTTTGCGTAGTTCCACACAGAACAGATCTGACCCGGGGGAGCGGGTTAGGGTTCTGTGTACGGCTTGGAAAGCAGGGCGGGGCCCACCTGCTCCAGGGCAGCCTTGGACACTGATTGTTGACTGAGTACCTACTATGTGAGAGGCACTGGGGACACCGTCCCTGCCCTGGAGAGGGGCACACTTGGGGGGGGGGAGAAGCAAATGCAAAAACTGACCACTGACCATTGGTGGGGGTGGGGCGGTGGGGCTAAACAACAAAAATGTCTTCTCTTACAGCTCCGAGGCCAGAGGTCTGACATCACCTAGGTGCCCAAGCTCCAGATGCGGTCAGCTCTGGGGAGGACACTGCCCGCCTCTCCCCCACCTGCTGCAGCTTCAGGCGTCCCTCCTCTGACCCCTGCCTCCGTCTTCACCCGGCCTCCTCTATGTCCTTGTCTCAAATCTCCCTCTGCTTTCTCTTATAAGGACCACCTGCCATTGGCTTCAGGGCCCCTCCTAAATCCAGGATGCTCTCATCTGAAGATCCTTTAACTTAATTACATCTCAAAGACCTTATGGCCAAACACGGTCAGGTGCAGAGGTTCCAGGGCACGGATATATCTTTGGGGACCGCCATTCACCCCACTACAGAGTGTGGGGGGACCTTCTAGAAGAAGCAGACTGGAGCAGAGACCAGTCGCTGTCTAGAGGGAGGGAGTGAAGGAAGGACGAGCAGATCAGGGGTCCAGGGAGGGAAGTACACAGAGTCCGGGTCAGAGACACCAACAAGGCCTCCCAGCCCCTTGTTCCCGGGGAGCTGAGGCCTGACCCCAGGGCAAGGAGGCACTTCTAGGGGGGTTAGCAAAGGGCTGCTATGAAGCTGGAGTCTGGGGAGCGGAATTCTCTTCTAAATTTAGGATGAGCTTTTCTGATGGGCAAGGGAAGGCCTGAAATTAAAGCATAATGTTGGAAGGAAGTAAGTTCTAAAAATGTCTCTCTCTTAGTTTTATGACTTAAGAACTTACACTCAAACATAAAGGGAGTCTCGGAGGTGCCCGGGCTGCTCCGGGCGGGGAGGCACGCGAGCGCTGAGGGCAGAGGCAGGGGCCAGGCAGGCTCACGCAGGCTGTCAGCGAGATGGTTCCTCCAAGTCTCGAGAGAGCACAGGTGTGACGGATTCCTCCCGACTCTTCCTGCTGTCCGGCGGCCTCCGTCCCGTGTCCCGTGAGGTTCTGGGGGGCTGTTAGGACTGGCATCCACTCACAGAGGAGGGGGAGGGGATCCACCTACGGCCAGCACAGCTTTGCCTCTGGTTCAGGATGGAGTTTCTGGGGGAGGCCTCCGATCGCGGACATGGCCAGTCCCGTGTGCACACTCCGTGAATCGCGTCCCAGGCGTTCTTGCACAAGGCCGTACTGTACCTGTTCTTTGTTTGGCCAGATTTGCCCATGGTTTTCAGCTGAATCCTTGACTTCCCTTTCTCCAAGGTTATGGTTTTAAGGCTATGACTCAACCCTTTCTGACCAAGACAAGCAGAATGAATCAAGGCTTGGGTTATTGCCCGCATTGGAAGATGCTTCTGGTTCTGCCTTCAAGGGTCGTCGGCACATCAGAGAGGCCCCTGAGAGGGCATCATGTGGCCCCCTTGAGACACCTTCAGTTTTCCTTTGCTCTTGTCTTGAACAAGAGGAAGAAGGGGCAATGGTCTTCACACTGTCATGACACCATGGCCACGGTGGGGTTCAGCTGCCTGGCATTTATCCCTCTTTCTTTGAATGGCACGCTAGCTGCCAGAATTTCTGCTGCACGCTGCCTACAGCCTGGAAGGACCCCCTATGAAGGGTCCCGGTCCCAGCCGACGGACAGCTGGGGTCCCAGGTGAGGCCAACTGGTCCGCTCCTACAGGGCAGAAGGTTGGCGCTCACTCACTCATTCCTGGGGCAGAGCCCGCGGGGTGGGCTAATGAGCAGCTGCTGAGAACTACCAGGGGCGCTGGGGGCTCAGTCCGTTCAGCGTCCAACTCTTGATTTCAGCTCAGGTCATGATCTCAGCGTGGTGAGATCAAGCCCCACAATGGGCTCCAAGCTGAATGTGGAGCCTGCTTGAGATCCTCTCTCCCTCTCCCTCTGCCCCTCCCCCGGTTTGTGCTCATGCTGTCTCTCTCCCTCCCTCTCAAGTAAATAAATAAATCTTTTTTAAAAAATGGACCACCTGGGTTCAAATTCTGCCTCACTTTCCAGGGGTGTGTGGTGGACTGTGTTTCTGTTCACATATATTGGGGGATACGTCCCCGCCCCACGGAACTTTAACCTAGCCATTCGCCTTGCCTCGGCCACTCCAAAGGGAGGCAAAGCGTCCTATGTAAGAGCGCATGGCCTGTAAGTGATGGAGCTGGGACTGGAACGCTTCCATCTCCCCCCACTCTGGCTCCCGGTGCCAGCCCCCCCAGTCAGGGCGGCTGAGCACCCCTCCAAAGCCCCACCCAGACGTCAGCCTGCTCTGGCCAAACACACCACGGGAGGCGTTTGTGTTCTGTCTGCCAGACCCACAGCTATAACGGTGGGCCCGTGGGCAGTGGCACCGACCAGCAGGGATAGAAGAACCTAGATGCTCTGTCGCTGCCTGGTGTCAGGCTGGAAGCCACTCGCGGCCCAGCCCTTCCCCAGAGCAAAGATGGTCTTCCGGGACCACTCAGAGAGTAGCCGTCATGATCCGTAGAGCCATCGTGCTGAGTTGCTGGTGCATCCATCTCATTTTGTGGTCACGTAAATGTGTGAGGGAACACGGTGGTCTGAATGTGTGTGTCCCCCAGAGTCACATGCTGGAACCCTCATGCCCAGCGTGACGGCGTTAGGAGGTGGTACCTTTGGAGGGTGACAGGGTCATGAGGGTAGAGCCCTCGGGATTGGGATTTGTCCTTATAAAGGAGACAACACGGAGCTCCCTCAGCCCTTCCAGGTGAGGACACCTCGAGAACCAGGGGAGGGCCCTCATGCAGGTGCCCCGACCTTGGACTCGCGGCCCCCAGACTAGAAGAAACAAATCTCTGCCATTTATAAGCATCGGGTTTGTGGTATTGTGTGTAGCTGTCCGGCTAAGACCGAGAAGTACCGTGGTCACGGTCCCGGCTTCGAGAGGGGGAGACAGAGGCTCAGACAGAGGCCACCTCCAACCCGACTCGGCCTGAGCGCACAGCTGCCTCCTGGCCCAGGTGCTCACGTCTTCGCAGCGGACCTTTCCGTTCTTGTTTTCACCTCTCTTCTGCCGCTCATGACAAATGGGGACCAGGAAGCGGCAGAGTGACTGTGGTGAGGACCACCCGTCCTGGGACGGGGGCAGCAGGAGGCCTGCTCCCAGCAGGGTGGCACCCCAGCGCTGAGCTCCTTCCAGCCTCGCGAAGGCCCATGGAGAGTCCACATCCATCAGGAGCGTGGGGTAAAGCGGAGAAACGGACGCCTCCCCCAAGGACCAGTCAGCCAGGAGCAGCGAGCTCCCCGGAGGGCCCAGGGACACCAGGGCGACAATCGGCTCTTTTTATTGCGGGTCTGCCCCTCCTCCACCCATGCCAGCCCCTCCCCCGCCCGTGCCAGCCCCTGAGCAAGAGGGTGCCCCAGCCCTGGTAGTGTGCCTGGCCACAAACAAGGTCACACATGCCTTGGCACTCCTCCCGCTGAAAGGTGAGGTCAGTGTCCCCTCCCCTTGAACTTGGGGAGCTCATGACCCCTTCCCCAGTAGGGTCCAGTGGAAATGCCGCCCTGGGACTTCTGAGGCTCAAAGGCCATGCAGCCTCCCCCTGGTCCTCGGGGACGGTCCCTCTGGGGGAAGAGGTTCCCCAACCCCGACCCCGCCGGGCCAGAGGGGGAGGCCATGCTGGGTGCTGGTGTCTGCGCCCCACTGAGCTCCTGGATAGCTGCCCGCATCAGCTGCTGGCCACCAGGACGTCCGGCCAGTGGGTCTGACCTCAACTAAAGGAGGCCCCTGCCAGTGGGAACCGCCTCGCTGAGCCCTTCCTAAATTCCTGCCTCACAACATCAAGGGCAAAATAAGATGCTGGTGGTCGTACGCCATCGATTTCAGGTCATCCGGAGCAGCTGTTGGACAACCAGGTCAAGTAATTCAGAGCACATCTAAGCAGACACTTGAGTCCCCAGAGCTCCAACCCCAGCCCCTCCATCAGGGCTCAGGGGTCAGGGGTCAGGGCCGGCCCAGGCTTTGGGCACAGACAGGAGCTGGTGGAGGTAGCTCTAGGCAATGTTACCCAATACCTACTCAGCGCCGGCCACAGGGCTAACGACATGTAGAGGCAGGGCCTCTCTCTGCCCTCAGCGACCTCACCATCCCATCAGGTGCCCTCTGGAATCCCAGCAAAGGCCTGAGCTGCCGCCTCTTTGCTCTTGCCCGGAGCAAACATCCCCATGGAGCCTTTGTCCACAGTCCCCTTGTCCCCCCACCCTCACCCCCTTTGCCCACCTCACTTCTCCTCTCCTTCAGTTCCCAGGTGATGTCACCTCCTCAGGGAAGCCCTCCTTGATGCCTCTGACCAAGCCAAGTCTCTTTAGAATTTTGCCTCCTAGAGCTTGGCTTTTCTTCCAGAAGAGGCTCATCCTTACGTGTAATTGTCCCGAGTTCTCTGACCAGGGCTAAAACCCATACGCCGCAAAGCCAGAGACCTAGTTTGGCTCATTCTGTTGTGGGTGTAGGGAAAATCTGGGGCATGCAGAGCTAACAAGACCTAGTGGTGGCCTGATGTAAGGAGAGCTGAGCCCCTACGGGATACCTTCCTAACCCCTGCTGCCCCTTCTGCCTTGGGACCCATCCCAGGAGGTAATGTTGCTGCTGACTTTGCAGATGAGGAACCCAGGCCCGGAGAGGTTAACCAACTTGCCTAAAGCCACGGAGCTGCAAGCAGAGGGGCAGGTATTCGCACCGCCACGGCTGGGGGGTGGCCTTGCCCACACCTGGTGGGGCTCCTTCCTGCTCAGATTTGGGGTTCTGCTCCATGCCCGCCCCACACTGTGCCCCTCACACCCGGTCGTCTGTGTGTCTGAGACTCCTCCAGCCTGAGTCGGGGGTCCCACTGAGGCTGGGGTACTGGAGGTCCAGTTCCTGAGCTCTAGAACCTCAGAAGGGCTGCCACAGCCCAGCCGAGGACGGTGCTTTCTCTCCGCTGCCCTCCCAGCTCCAGCGCCAGGGGCCTGGGGAGACCTGGGTTCGAATCCCAGATCTGCACTTGCTAGCTGGGTGGCCTCAGGTGAGTCGCTCCAACTCCCTGGGCCTCAGTTTCCATAAAACAGGGACAGAATCGGCACCTATTTCTTCAGGTTATTGTTAAAAGTTAAATAAGCGATGGGATGTGAATGTGCCCCGCCCCCGATGGCACCAGAGCGCCTGTTAGGTCCGCACATCACCACCGCCTTCGTACTGTCAGGAGAGAAGCTGTGTCAGACAAACCAGGCAGACCCGTTTTTTGAAAAACAAAAAAAACATTTATTTCTGTAAACTGTTTGAGGGCAGATGGGCTTCGCGCCCCCAATACAGCACAGATTTCCTACCCCCAAATGAAATGAGCAAGGAAAAGAAGAGAAAGAACACCGCAAACTTGCTCATGAAGAACCAAGCCAACCTCATCTTTCTTTGGAAAAAAAAATCCTTTTGAGCGCGTGGTGCTGACCGGGGATGAACACCACAGGCCTTCCGGTGTCACGAGGGCGGGGACCCGCTCCACTGGCGGCTCGGTGGCAGAGCCGGCCACACCGGCACAGAGGGGCCCCCCCAAAAGCGAGGAATTGGCCTCCAGTGCTCCCTGAATTCCCGCCATGCACCCCGGCCTCTCTCCCTAGCGTCCTCATCACGGGGGGAGCCCCTGAAGGGAGCTCTGGAAGACTCGTCGGCACGGCTGGCCTGGGACCTGCGCCCCCACTCCATGCCATGATGAGACGTCAGCCCCGAGGGGAGGAAGGAGCCGCTCCGCACTGCGGGCCCTAGCCGCGGCCGGGCACCTGTTAAGGCAAGTTTTGTCTCTTCTGTTCAGTGGGAGTCAGGCCTGAACGTCTCACGGCCGCGTGCCGTCCCCGTCGGACGGATGTGTAGCTTAGGCAACTCTGGATGGAGGGTGAGGGGCCCCGGAGCACGCTCGGACGGGAGGGGGTCTGCGCCTGATGCATGGGATCGACGTGTGTGCTGGCGAAGGCGCCCCCCGATGGGCACGGCAGCCTCCTCCGCCACACAGGAGGGCGCCACGGGACACCAGACGGAG
>NC_048229.1:72293930-72326555 GCF_002007445.2 Ailuropoda melanoleuca
TGGTTTGAACTAAGCATCTGTCGCATAATAAGCAAAAGCCTTAAAAAAATTTCTGCAAAGAAACCCATGTTTGAAGATAATATTTATAATGCAAATACAAGCAAGCAGTAAAAAAAAAAAAAAATGGCATCATTGGTAGTTCAGCTCCTCCTAATATGAGTCCTTCATTTGTTACAAAGTAAACACAATGACAATTTGATCAGATCTCAGAAGATATCAGTGAAAAACCCCAAAATCTAAGTTAGCAGAAAGAGATGTACAGTTGCACACACTATTTTTAATACTATTTTTAATGATGAACGTAATTCTCACCCTGTTTCATTCCTGGTGATCATAGCTAATAGAAGAATACGAGTTTATGATTTGTAAGTAAACACCATAGATACTTACTGAAGTATCTATCTTGAATTTTTCCTACTGGTAAAAGTACACAGTTAAAACAGTCTGGAACCTTTATGCTTTTTTTATTTTTATTTATTTATTTATTTATTTATTTTTTTAAAAGATTTTATTTATTTATTTGACAGAGATAGAGACAGCCAGCGAGAGAGGGAACACAAGCAGGGGGAGTGGGAGAGGAAGAAGCAGGCTCATAGCAGAGGAGCCTGATGTGGGGCTCGATCCCATAACGCCGGGATCACGCCCTGAGCCGAAGGCAGACGCTTAACTGCTGTGCCACCCAGGCGCCCCTTATGCTTTTTTTAAAACAGAATCTGTGTTCTCTTCCTGTTTTGGTTTTCACTCTTTGTTTGGGTCCTGCTCTGTTTATCCTCTGCCTACTAGAAGAACATCCTTTTAGTAGAGTTGAAAATAATGAAAGGCATTTTGTAAGGAAAAAAAAAAAGCCATTGGTCGAAGTGAAGAGTCATGGCTTAGAGACTGAACTTTTGACAGGAACTTTGCTGGGTATACCTTTGTTTATCATTAACTATGGAAGAGCTCTCCCCACCTTCCACCCCTTAATTTGAAGGTATCCAAAGGTTTTTAAAATACATTCTGACACTGGTACATAATTGCACTGAGCATAGTTGACAGAAGTCTGGAAAATTGCAAAGATAGAGGTTTTCCTTGCATTCTAGAAATATTCCCCAGAACTTTTTCAAGAATGCCAAATCTTTTGCTCAGGGCAGGGGAAGTATGCATGTGTGTGTGAGAGAGAAAGTGTGAGAAAGTGTGTGTGTGTGTGTGTGTGTGTTGTGAAGGTGATAGGAGAATTGTGTTCGTAAAAACCGTGCAGAAATAACGTGTATCTATGAACAATCCCTATTCATCTTTCTGGTGCTGGCATTTTAAAATAAAATACGTAATTTCTGTGCCAAAAGGGAACCCTCGCTTGCCCCAAGGTTTCTTAACTCTCTGTATCTCTGGTTAATGCTGACTTACCCAACATGTACATTTCTGCTATGTTTTGTTTTAATATGCTTATTGAGAGCTTTAAAAACAAGTCCATGTCTGACTTAGAACTTGCTTGTTCCTGCGATGCCCGCTCTGAGAAGTAGGTGGATATGACACATGTATTTGGATGGAATGGTGGAACAGATGGTGCCATATTTTTTTACATCATAATTCCGTAATCCCTATTAGTGAAACAGAGGTGAAAGAGGTCACTTGGTTTTTCCAATGTCAAATAGCTCCACAATTTTTTTTTTAATTAACCGGCATTTATTGAATGCTTACTGGGCCCTGTGTTAAGTGCTTTACATGTGATTTCTCATCTCCCAACCACCCTGTGAAGTGGCTGCTATTATTATCCTCACTTCTTACAGTGAAGAAACCGAGGCTCAGAGAGGTGAAGTAATTGGCTCAGTGTCACACAGATGGTCAGTGACAAAGTGCCTATTAGCACAACTACCCCCTATTAGCATCAAGACTGTTTCCCAGGATTATGTTGTATGAGAGCTAACCGTCTGATGAAGAACATGTGTTTCACTTTTCTGGGGAGGGACCCCATCTTACTCATCTGTTCTGCTGTGCCCAGCGAGAGTGCCAGGCCCACAGGAGACATATGGCATCCTCTGTTAAGAGAAAGGCCTGAAAAAGAAAGGGCCATTCATAGATGTTCCTGGAAGTGGGTTGGCAGTGAGCATCCCAGTTTGTGGGAATGGAAGCTATGCCTGTCGGGGGACCACTTTAGGAAAGGGTAAAACATTTTAGTGCAGAATTTTGGGGGGAGCCCGTGAACCTGAGGGTCCCTGAGGCTTACTCTTGGTTAGCGTCAAGGTTGTGCCAAGGCCGAAATTACACCAAACCAGGATGGAGATGCCTCCATCCACGTCAGTGAGTGTTTCATTCCTTCTGTTCATTCTACTGTTCCCAGGCACTCAAAGGTGAAAGCCACTTTGATGTTTCTGATGTGGTGTTGAAGCCCTATGAAAAATGCACTGTGTTTTTGCATGTCCCCTTCTGCGGGACAGACCAGCCAGCCCCCAGGAAGTGTGCCTCAGCTTTCAGGGAAGTCCTCCATCTGCAAAGCATTCTTTGACATGGGAGACTTTGAAAATGCTTTCCTTTTTACCTGCATCTGGGTAGATTTTTTTTTTTCCCAGTAGTTTCTTAATGGTCTTTAGTGAAGGAAGTAAGTGGCACTGATCAGTGAAGGTGGACAGTAAGATTTATAATGTATTTGTGCTAGCTGATTGCCAACAGAACCGGCCTTTCCCAGCGGTGCTGTACGCAGACTCAGAAAATCAATAGGGATTAACCTCTGACCTCCTTCACATACTTATACTGTGGGCTGCATCGCTTACCAATATTTCATCTGTTTCACTTAGCCGCTGTTACTTACTCAATAATGTGTGGCCGGCCTCACAAGATAACTAATTAATTTTTTAAAATGCAGCATCACTTGTAACTGTGATAAAATATCACACCTTTGGAAATCAAGGCCCTTTTGGTTTGTTTATTAAACTCACATTAATTAGTCTTAATTAAACAAAAAAAAAACAGGGAAGGGAGAGAACTAAAACTCTAGGGTTTGCTTGGCTCACAGAAACCCCCTTGTGGTTCTCAGTGGGGGGACCTCTGTGGCTCTGACACAGCAGGTGTACCCTGGTGTATCATTAGGAACATGGGCCCCTTTCGGGAAGACTGTTACTCTTACCTTTTAGACATATATATATATATATATGTGTGTGTGTGTGTCTAAATACATATACATATATAAAAATATATGTCATATATATGTAATATATATATGATATATGATATATATGTAATATATATGATATATAATATATATTATATATGTAATGTATGATATAATATGTATTATATGTAATATATATGATATATATAAAATAGATATATTTTATATATATTATATATATATAAAATATATATTTTTTTCCTGTGAAAGGGACATTTGTAGGTAAATAAACAAATATGCCACCTTTTGTCCACAAAGGGACATTTGTAGATAAATAAGTATGCTACCTTTTGAGGAAAAGAACCCAATGTATAATTTTTTCTAAGGAATCAAAGTTAACTTCAATAAATTCTATTTACAAATGTATGCAAAAGTCTGTGTAAACATATGTTTGTATGAGCTGCCCTCAATTATGACTACATAGGATGTAAAGGGAGCGAATTTGTAGTAATACACTCTTTTACATTTCCCTTTAAGCTTTGACATATAATAAAGTGCTGTGCGTTTGTCTTAAAAAATTGAAATTGTTGTAGATTTCCTTCATCTAAGACCCTTTTGTTTGCAGACTATTTTTTTTTGCAAGTATACCTATTCCCCAGAGTTTACTTACAGTTTGCTATTGATCTGGCAGCTGGTATTTGAATTGGTCGATGTCCTCTGTAACTTGTTTAAGATACCCTACCTGAGCTATTAGTTTAAATAATGTATTCATAAATTGATTAATCATTACAGTAAGACTTATTAGCTGCATTTATATCTGTGTGTTATCCACAATTGACTTGTACTCTAATAATCACGCATACTTAAGCAGAAGTTGGGTTTTACACCACAATTTAATAACTATCAAGGTGGAAAACAATAGTATTTGTGTGTAGAAGTGGAGGCAGGGCTTTAAAAGTTGGGCTCGCTCAGCAGATTGCTGCTTTTACTTTCCTTAGGTAAAATAGACAGTCCTTCCCCCAAAAAATGACATATAGGAAGTGGACCAAATTCTGTCAGCCTCAAAGAAATGATCGAGTTTGCCGGAGCTGTCCCTGTGTCACCGTTCTGGAAGATGGATGGGGGCAGAGGGAGGAGAATTTGAAGGCATAACGCCTTTGTCTCCATTTCTCTAACAGCTGCCTCCTGGGGGTAGTCTTTCCACTGGCTTTTCAGGATGCCTGTTCCCCGCACAAAGCTGGTATGCCTGGATGAGCCCCGCGCTCTCCTCTGCCCCCCACGCTGGGGCTGACTGACCCAGGCCAGACGGGCAAAGTAGCAGCTGAGCAGGGCTGCCTTGGACCTGAGCGTGCCCCACAAAGTAAGCTGGGACAACTGTGGGAAGACTCCATACGGGTTCCCAAGCAGAAAGGAAACAAGTCAGCTGAGTACAGGGCTTAGGGCTACATGCACTTCTAAAAGAGTAAATTTTATTGTTCAGAGCAGTTTTAGGCTCAGAGCAAACTTGAGTGGCCTGTGCAGAGTGTCCCCGCATACCTTCTGTCCCCACACATGCACAACCTCCCCCAGCTGGATGCTGTAACCAGACTGTAGCAGTTTTGTTAAACACAGCCTCTTGGGGAGCGGATGGCAAATTATGACTTTGCATCGGGCCTGCCCAACTGGGCCATTCCTGACTCCTTGGGTAGCCCGGTCTCCGGTTTGTCTTTGGGGGTGGGATTCCCTTAGGCTCTTTCCACTTCATCCTCCCCGGAAGCTGAAGCCCCTTTCTTCCTCCCATTTGGTTGGAAAGTCATTTTGCCTCACTGCATGATTTTTCTACTTCATAAATCCCTCTTCCAAGCGTTATTCAACAACCTGCTAAATTAATATATACAGTGTTCTTTCGGTGATGGTGAGGGGGGCCGTCTTGCGGCGTGCGTTTGTTCAGCTGTGTTGAAAGAGCGCTGCCCACCGCGTGAAGGACATCTGCTCACAAGCGAGCGATTGTGCTTCCGATGCGGGGCAGCACCTTCGCCTCGAAGCCGGCTCCAGATGAAAGAACAGATTGCCACAGAGCCGCTTTTCCGAGGATCCCTCTCCCCAGCATGGGGCTTCATACATTATTGAGAGCAAACTTACTTCCCCCCGCCACTCCTCGCCGCACTTGTTTTGCCAACCTTATTCAGAATGTCAGCATGGATCACCTTCCTACAAAGGCAGGACTGGCCAGCCAGGAAGCTTCAGCAGATAAATTATTTACAGTGTTTAATTATCATCATACGGATTTATTAAACTTCTTGGTTACCTAGGAGCCTGCGTAGCCACCGTAAAGAGCTTGCTAAACTTTGAACAAGAGACGCTTGATTGGAAAACAACTGCCTTTGTGACTGCGGCTCCCGGGCCTCACGTCTGGGTGGGGCTGAGGGTCTGTGATGGTGTGCTGGCTAGTGGCTGACAACTGGCTCTTGGAGAGAGAGCCACTGGCTCGGGTTTTCAGCGTTCACTGCTGACTGCGGTGTGAATATGCCACCGCCAACAGGAAGTTACAAGATGTGGCGGTGCGCATCCCGCGTCGCTCTGTATACACTCCGTCCAGTTACTGCCACTCTACAGACACAACAGACATGACCTCAGGAGCAGTAGCCAAACAGCCAGGCTCAGAAGTATTGCGTTTCGAGTATTTCTTGCCGTTGTTTTCTCCTAGAGCTTATTTAATTGTGAGCTTATGTCATGTAATGTCTAGCGGTGGGCGTGTCCAACAACGTTCATCAGATTCCTGGAGATGTAGCCGTTGGCTCTCTGGAGTCGGGGAGATCCGCTGTTCCCACACCGCTGTGTGTTTGGCTGACTACCAGTGTTAAATTGCATCCTGGGTTCGGATAAAGTTCACGATCTATTCCTAATTCAGGCTCATTCCTAATAGGGCATCCCTGCACCATTTTCCGCTGGGGCGTGATGAGCCAGTTGGCATGCTGCTAAGTGTCCTCGACAGCAAGCAGACACTTGTACCCTGACTGGTACATCCCAGATGATTCTGTTGTACTGATATTAAGGACAACAGTATTTTGCCAGAAGCTATGATGAGATGATTCTGTAACAACAGCATGGTGACACCAGACTATGTTTTGCAATTTTCTTTAATATTTATGCTGGATAAATAATTTATCTTTTTTTTTTTTTTCAGGTCGTGTTTCTTTTTGTTTTGTTTTGTTTTGTTTTTTCATCCGGAACATGTTGATATAGGCAGGTGCTAGGTTTCCCTGAATGACTAAAGCAGGAATGTGGTTATTTCCACCGCCCCCCCCCGAAAAACAGATGCGTCAGCAGAGCTGAGCCTCTGGGAATTGTTTGCACAACTCCGCATCCCATCTACTAATCCGAACTAATGAGATCTATTAAGGACCAGCCCACACGTTTGAAGGGAGTCACTTATTAATGTGACATCTTTGCATAGCACGATAACATCAGGACCACCATTCCCTCAGGCTTTGGAAAACTCAAAGTCATGGGTTGCCTATTCTCTCTCGGAGACTTGCTTCCGGAGCTCCTGGTAGCCTGGGCACTTTTTCAGCCTCGGTACTGTTGACATTCAGTGCCGGATCATTCTTTGTTTTGGGCTTCTGTTGTGTGCATGGAAGGATGTGTAGCAGTAGATACTAGTAGCAACCCCTCCTTCCCAGTAGGGATAATCAAAAATGTCCCCAGATATTGTCAAATGCCCTCTGTGGGGAGGAGGGCAAAACACACATTCTAGAGCTACTGTTCTTAACTATTTAGAGCATACAGGAAAGGAAAAATAGAGATTGTTTCATTGCATTTAACCCCCTCTCCCTCTGGTTTCCAGTAACCTCTAGCCCTCCACATGACTGGAATTAGGAATGAAGTAACTTTACGTCACCAAATCAACTTCTGCCCAGGGGACCTAGGCTGGAGGGGGAAAAGCAGTGTTTCTCTCCAGGGGCCACTAGCCCACATACCCCAGGCTCTAGCAGAAGTGTGGACATAATCAGAAAAGGGCCCTGCGGATTGGGTGGAGCTGTCCTTTTCTTTCTCAGACTGCTGCTTGCTCTGCTTTCTGAGCTCTGGAGTACACAGCTCTCTCTCTGGGGCCTGGGGAGTGTGCCTTGTGGAACTTCCTGCTGCCCTTGACTGGGGATGGAGGGAATATGGGAAATGAGTTTATGCAGAGGATGCTCCTTATCCTGATATCCTTCAGGTTGACACAGTCTCAGCTGTTAGTGCAGAATAAATTTCGGGATTGCTCCTTGGATTCTCTAAGCTCTCTCCCAGGAGTGGAGCAAGTTTTGATAGCTGGCTTCTGGTGGCACCGTTCATATCCTAGTCTAGCTGAAAGGTGCCCCTGGAATCGCGCCATGTTTAACCTACACAGTGGTGCCTGTTTTCCACCCCAGGAGGGCTGAGGTTGAGCTTTTCCTGGGTTTTCCTCTGCAGACATAGGACTTTCTGGTTTTCCAGCTGAGTCTGCCAGTAGGACATCTGAACATGATGTGATCCATTCCTGGCCATCCCTGCCCATCCCTGCCTTGCACCTGGGTCCTCAGGTAGCTGATCTGAGAGCCTCTGGAGCAGCTGTGGGGGGTGTACTGTGGGAATTCTGTGCTCCTCTGGCATCATCTGAGACAGTGCGTGTGATGAAATAGGGCAAGCTGTGAGTCAGGCAAACGCTGGAATGTTCTTTGTGGGTCACTTAGGACCTGGGTGACCCTGGAGCAATTGATTTCACCTTTCCGAGCGTTAGTTTCCTCACCTGTTAAATGGACATAAGGATGCCTCCATGGCAGAGTAGCAGGGGTGATCAGATTAAATGATGAACATTCAGCATCTTTCTCAGCTGTGTTCCAGAGAAGGCCTTGCGTAAGCCACCCTCACTGCTGCTGTTCTTTTCGTCTTACTACCATGTGGGCATTACCTCAAGTGTTGACACTAGGCTGCTGTGACTGGGCCTGCCAATAGGACATAAGACCTCCTGGTCTTTTCAGAGTGCCTAAATCCTACAGTGAGTAGGCCCTTTCAGAAACAGTTAAAGAGATCAATAGTTATCTGCTTACCTTTCTGGCTGAGACGAGATTTCATGCTTGTTACTAGTGAATCAATAGCAAA
This sequence comes from Ailuropoda melanoleuca, assembly GCF_002007445.2. Taxonomy (NCBI): domain Eukaryota; kingdom Metazoa; phylum Chordata; class Mammalia; order Carnivora; family Ursidae; genus Ailuropoda; species Ailuropoda melanoleuca. The sequence goes on from NC_048229.1 coordinate 72,302,119, forward strand.
AGCACATTCTGTTAAGTTTTCCTAGGAGTCATTAATCTCAGCCAGCCTCAGTTTTCCTATCTGCGAAGTGAGTCAAACCAGGATGATAATGAAGCTAGGTCGGGTGAGGTTGGCGGTTGCACATGACGGTGGGCCGCTACATGAGCGCACATGTTCTCTCCATACATCCGGGCCGGTAGCAGTCTCACTGCGGAATAATGAACTGCCACACCAAGGGCATTTTCTCTCTCCGGTAGGCCGGATACCCAAGCTGGAGCCCTCACTCTGTGAACCTGGTAACATTACGTATCAGTGTCTACAAAATGCCATTTGAGAGAAAGCAGTAGGGAGGTTTCTGAGTTTTTTTGCTTCTAATCACTTCTCCAGTGATGCTTAAAGTTTCATTCCTCCCTGGGAAGAAATTTTCGAGTATGTATGTGTGCATGTGTGTAATGTGTGTGTTACATGTTCGACTATCTAAACTGAATCTGGAAAGGACTAGTATTTCTGGAAAGTTCTAACTCTGGTTCTGCACAAGTACGCAGCCTTGCTCTCCAGGGTGAAAGAATCAGATGGAAATAACCATGGGTGAACACCCAAACTGGGGCTTGTAATGATGGGAAGCTGCCACCTTGGGGTCCTCACGAGGTCAAAAGGGAGTTTGGAAGCCCTCCGAACAGGTTGTCTTCTATCTGAGACCGCAGTGCTGGCTGGGGCACTTGTCACCAAAGCTGCTGATAACCAAAGGGTGTATCGTTGGTGTGGGTAGCAGTTGTTGGAGGAGCGGGCTGACAGATAGTCGGATGATTTCAATGTTTATATTCCGCTGGGGTAAGCTCTAACAAAGACCCATCATTTCCCAGATAACCAATTCTTTTAAAAGAACATCTGTTGAAACTGGCAATTTACATTCTTCTTAAAATACAGAGCGACATAATTAACCCTCTGGGGAGACTAATATTAGTTTATTAGAGACAATTTCTAGTTCTGTTTATTTTTACACGAAACGATTTGTTCAGATTGGGGAAAAATTTTTTTTTCTTGGGGTGTCGGTTTGCTTTTATTTTGGGTTGACTTTTCCTTATCAAGGACACACAAGGTAAATAGCTAGGTGATAATATACGGTCACGATGATCATCAGCCGTGAACGAGTAGAAGCATGCTGAAAGTACTTGATAGTGTGTGGCATGTTAATAACTTGGCATTATACTAATGTTCAGGTCTAATTAGTCTCTTTTAAAGTGACCTGGTCTGTTATTAATGTGCATGTATCTGTGTGGTTCCCTTTGTCTTCAGTCATCACATTGGGCTCCTTTGGCACTCAGAATTCGTGGAATTGTGTTGTGCTCATTGCTGTTGTGCCCATACATTGATTTACACTCGCCACAAGAAGATCCTGAACGCTCGGTTGTGCCCACCATTGGACTAGTTTCAGACTTCTGGCTTGTTGTGAGCAGAGGAGAGACAAGACAGGGACATTGTGTGGAGGCCAAATGAAATGAAAATCCCTGTAATGGTTCAGATGTCCTTCTTTGAATTGGAAAGCACCCACCGGAACGTCCAACCATTTTGCCCTCAGTTCCATATCCTGCAGCAAAGTATGATGACTCCTTAAGTATGGGGATTCCTTACCAACCTTCTGCTTCTTTTCCCCAATGTAAGCACTCAGATACTCAGTGAATTCAGTGGCTCAGAATCCTCCCCCATCACCATTTGCCCTACTGCCAAACAGGACTCATTATAAGAGCTCATAAAATAAAAGTACAATGAGCCCATGCAAAAGAGTCATTGTGAACTCCTTGGCTTGGTTCACAAATTCCTCACCTGGCCCGAGGCACCTGCTGCAGCCCCCTTTCCCTCCCCTTCCCTACACTGGCCAACTTGGCGTGTCAGCCAAACTGAGCTAAGCTCACCAGGCTGAATTATTGGTGCCAGCTCTGCCCTCACCTGGGTCTCACCCTCTCTGTCTGTTGGCAAACTCCTGTTCATCCTTCAAAACCCAGTTCTTGGCATCATATCTTCTATGAAGCCTTCCCAGAGCTGTATTCAGACAGCTGGTCGCCCCCTCCCTGGTGCTACCCTGACACGGTGGATCTGTCCCTGACATGATTGTCCAGTCACACAGTCATCTTCCCCACTGCACGACTCACTCCTTGGCAAAAAGGATTGTGCCTTATTCCATTTCTAACCCTGACCAGGCACCTATTAGGTGCTCAGTGAACAGTAGTTGAATTTAATTCTCTCCTTTCCCTCATGTCGATCTGTGATTAAGACCTAATGCTGCTCAGTGCCTTGTTTTCAGTGAAATATAAGAGGGTGCATTGCATGTGTGTGGGAGTGATTACGAAATCCAATCAAACTCAGAATCGCTGACTCACACCTGGAGTTTCTTTATTTGCAAGCTGGAAGATGAGGGCTGAATTTGAAACCTCAGGAGAAAATGTAAGCATATGAAGCTATTTTGAATAACAGTCATTTGAGGAGAGGGTGGAGCACCAGATGCCTCTGGAGACCTAAGCAACCCCCCGCCCCCAGCCATTGTGCTTCCTTTCCATCTTTCACTGAGATGCTGCAGCACACCTGCTTTTGGTTCACACAGTCAACTGGCTTTCTCCCTGCAACTGGAACATCTGAGTGTAGCAAGTGATACTTCCCCAAAGCACAGAATGGGAAGGCTTGAGCCCAAGGCCAGTAGAAATGGAGAAAGGCACCTGTTATCAGGCACACAGTCATGAAGAAAACATGTAATCTGAAAGTGTGTGTCATTTCTTGTTTCTTTTTTATCCACTAGCCATTGGGCAAATTACCGATGACATCTTCCACTTGAGCAACCACATCCGAGACCCTTTAGCAATTAAGCCCGTTCCTGTAACTCCCTCGCCTCACCTTAATCATCATATGTAAAACCCACCTGACAGTGTGTTGGAATCAAATATATTCAATGTCTGATCCATGTTGGGTTGATTTTGTATAATGTAAGAGTGCTTTGCTACATCTAGAACCATGACAATAAGAGATGGGCTCTGACCTTTCACCTCGGGGTCATAGCCCAAGATTTGTTACTAGGCAGTGTTTACAGAATTCATGTTCCCTTATTACCTCCCAAGTGAGACTAGATTTATGTTGGCATTTTCTTTATATATTGGCTTAGGGAAATTTTATTGTGGTGTTTATGTGCCCTGAATAATTTGCAATAACTTACGGAGTTGTAACTCAGGAGGTAATTGGTTCTGAGAGAATATGTATCATCATATCAAAATGTATTTTTTCCTTCAGTTTGTAGCCTTTTGACAAATAATCAGAAACTTTATCCCTCATATATTAAATACTTATGTGCTGTATGGGGATGGTCAGTATGCGGCGTGCACGCATTGGCGTCCCAAGTCCTGTACCCGTGACAGACATCAGTAATCAGTCCTCAGCACACTGCTCTAAGTGACCATTACTAATCACATGGAGTCAGTGTGGGAGATACTCCTTATCTACCATCCTAGCAAAGTAATACTTTGATAAAAGCATCATAGTTCTTCCTGCAGAGTACAGACTGGCCCCCTGTGCAGTGGTCACACCTTTGGGAATCTGATTCCCAGTGATGTTTTCCTGTCAGAGCTTGGCCTTCCTCTGGAAGAAGTCCAAAAAACTTTGAACCTGTTACCTAAGGGAATTATAANTCCTTAATTTCCTCTCCCTTTGTGTAGATGAGTGGCACACTTCCTCACTGAGCAGAGCCTGGATTCCAGCCTTTTATGGTGATCAGAGGGCCACAAAGTTGGGAACCAGAGGCTTAAGGGAGGTCTGAAGCTCAAGGCCAAGTCTTTCATTTTGTATTTTGGATGGGTTGATAAATAAACATGAAACGAACACAAAGCAATAAGCAAACAAAAGAAAACAAAGCCAGTAACAAATCACTTTGTGTCACTTGAAAATTCTTTTGTCAGGCAGAAGCACTGCAAAGACCATTCTGATGCAAAGGCCAGGAGTCTTGTGTGTGAGCCTTGCACATGTGCTTTGCTTGGAAATACCTCATCTCCTGGGTTTGCACGGTCGTGGCTTAATGGGCTGTACATCAGTGGCTTTTTGAGGAAAAGAAACTGAAGGCTTGGCCATAGGTCCTTGAGTCAGCACATTGAACTTTTCATCAATTAACTCCTCCCCCCATCTTTATGGTATGGCCTTTCCTGTAATTACAGTCAGGATCCTATAGCCGGAGGAAGGCCTGTCAATTGAGTGAGAGGCTGATGTCCATTGCATGGTGACAGCCGATTCTGAGGGTTTTAGACCTGTCCTTAGAGAGGCTTGTTATTTCCTCCTTAGCTACTTTGCCCTGACTCAGTTCACCATCATCTCATGGACGGAGGTGTCTTTATTCCGTGGCTGAGCCCAGGAGGTCAGGCCTCTCGGACATGACATATTGCAAAGCAGAGATGTTCCATTGATTTGTATTGTTTTTAATTAAAAGTCATTTTTTAAATATGCATCTGTGTAGACACAGGAAAAGCTCTGGAAAGATGTACAGCGGACTGTTGATCGGGCTCTACCCCTGGGGAGTGGGACTTGGGTAGGAAGCCATAGGAAAATGATCATGGTTTACTGTAGACCAATTTGTGCTTGATTTTTTTTTAATGAACATGGATTACTTTTATAATTTCAAATTACTTCGTAGTTAAAGAATCAAAATCGATGCACATTTCTAGTTCTCAGAAGTTCCCTAGGAGAGGACAGGTTAAATGGGAAACCACAAACTCTTCTAAACCCCTGATGGGGTGTCTTAAGCTGAATTATGGTTTTTCATTTTGTGTGTCATAATTTTTGGCCAGTTAGAGCTCATACTTCTTTTGGACTCTTCCACAGGGTGTGATTCAGGTTCCCTGGTCACCGCACACACACACCCTGCCCCCTGCCGTTTTCCATCTTGTTTCTCTTCAGATTCCCACAGTCCTCATGCTAGTCCTGTCCACCCTTCATCCCTTCTGACTACTTGAAACATGATACTCTCTCCCATTCATTCTTCGTTTCCCTGTCGCTTAAAAAAAAAAAAAAAATCAAATGCGCTTGTAGTCATTGTTGGTGTTCTGCCTTTTTAAAGTTCCTTACAAATAAGGGCCACATTGGCAAAGCATATGCCAAGATGTCCTGTGGTATACAACACCTACTGGGGAATTTCATATCTATGATGAATGCAAAGTGGCACTTAAGAGAGGAGTCATGTTTTTGGCAGTTGGTTGGCATAGACCATGGGTCTAGTCCACTCACCGGCCATGCTCATGATGTGAGAGATCTCTGTACCTCTCTGCGACCACTGCATTTCCACAGGTGTGTTGTGGCAAATGGGTTTGCCCATCTTGCCCTCTCTGGGGCACATGGGCGTTGAAGGTGAGGACGTGCTCTACGCACCCCAGGTCTCCGGTTTTCTCCTAAGGGAGGCCTCTTTGGACCATATTGCTGACAACATGCTACATCAGTCCAACACAGTAGCTTTCATTTTGCAGTATGAGATGGTGGTGGCTGTCCCCAGAGGGGCCGGGGAGCTCGGGCCCAAGACGTGGACGTTTCTCTCCAGCCACCCCAGCACACCTTTCTCTGGGTCATCTTCACGGAAGGAGAGAGGTTGCTGCTGACCACAGACGTCCTCACTCACCAGCTGTCTCCCTCCTGGCCCTGTCAAGCCACCAAGAAGGAGAATGTTTGTGTACTCGGAAATCAAAGGAGCTGAATTTTGCCAAGAACGATGTTAATAGGAAACTTGGGAAGAAGGCGTGGTCAGGAAGGAGTGTGCAGTGTGCTGTGGGGGCATCAGGTGCTAAGGCCCAAAGCGCCCTGGGTGAGTCAGCCTTTCACCTTGGCATCCAGTGACCATTGACCCCGTGCCAGATACTGCTGCTCTGTGGGGGTGGGTGACTGGGGAGATGCCGAGGCGTATGCACCTGGGGAAGCTCGACTGTGCAGCTCCCTGAAACTGTAGGGCCGTAAGAAAAGCCCATCTTTTGCTCTGACAACAGGTTTTCTTTCAACATTATTCAGATTGTATTCCTTTCTAATATTTTTTTTTTCAGTTTTGTATTACACCTTATTTTTTAGGGCAGTTTTAGGGTAATAACAAAATTGAGTGACAGGTTCAGAGATGTCCGTTATAGCCCCTGGCCCCACACATGTGCAGTCTTCTCACGATCAGCATCCCCACCAGAGTGGTTAGGACTGATGACTGGCTCTAGGGTAATAACCAGGGCTGGACTCCGCCACCTGTAACACCTTGACTGTAGCTCCTGGCCGTCAGGAGAAATCTCGGGCAAAGGCTGCTGGTTCTCAGGTCTGAGTTTACAAGCTCTGCGTTCTTTTTTTTTTTTTTTTAAAGATTTTATTTATTTGACAGAGATAGAGACAGCCAGCGAGAGAGGGAGCACAAGCAGGGGGAGTGGGAGAGGAAGAAGCAGGCTCATATCAGAGGAGCCTGATGTGGGGCTCCATCCCATAACGCCGGGATCACGCCCTGAGCTGAAGGCAGACACTTAACCGCCATGCCACCCAGGCACCCCTACAAGCTCTGCGTTCTTGAAGCCAAGTAATTTCAAGCTATGGGTCTGTTTGAGTTTATACCAATGGCAGCAGTTGTTGAAATAGTAAGAGGGCATCAGGCTAATTGGTGTGTGAGCAGGAATAGTGTGATTATATTGCTTCACCCACACCATAGGGCACAACTGAGAAATGCTTTTCATGATGAGAGAGAGTCCCACGTCCTGAACGCTCAGCACCACGTTACGGGGACAGTGGCTGCGTCCGGAGATATCACCCTTAGCCGATTTTCACCAGAGGCTGTGTTGTTTTATGCCCCTTCACCACCCCCCACCCCCCGGGGGAAAAAAATTAAAAGGCAGACGATATACTAGAGGTTCTAAAGCTTAGAAATAAACGTATTTTTCGGGGAATTTGATATTTTTAGGAAATCATCAAGGTTGTCAACATAAAGGGGGCAAAAAAGAACTTCATTAGGCCTCCTTATTGTGTACTTCGTGGTTTATCCTTGATACTCGGTAGACGTCACTCTGTCACTCATGGGGCCAGCTCTGTAGCTCCGGGGCTCACAGGGTGCGGGCTGGGGGCGGCCTGTCTTTGCCTCACCTTGGGCCAAGGCTGCCAGGAAACACCACTCCTCCAGACCACCCGGCCACTGTGCACGAAGTGTATGATTAGAGAAAGCCTTCGCACTGAGAGGCAGCGTCTGTGATGCTGGGGCAGCGAATGAGCCAGAGGCCCAGAAAGACCTGAGCACATTTGCCCTAAAGGGAAATTAGTGACCCACAAAAATTGGGAGTGCTTCATGACATGAACAATTCACAAGGGACGTTACTTTGCTTTATTGATTCCGTGAAAAAGCACCGTGGTGTTTATGGCGATTCCACATCCTTTTTCCCTCAAATAGACACGCAGCCTCCCCAGCTGCATCCCCTTTGTTGGCATTGAGAGATAAGCACAATAATGATGGAGTTAAGAGTGAATATTACAAAGGCTAAAGGAAAGATTCAGAGGACTTTTAGTCTATTAACTATATGAGACTTCTTAATAGTTTGGCTTAAGGCAAAAATGATTTTATTGTTTCATCTTCGTTGAGTCAATAATTAACTTAACCAAGTTTGATTAAAAACAAATTTCACTAAGTATTAAACCCATCTGGGCTTTTCTCTTTTCACGTGAAAAATAGTGAGGGTCCTTGTGTCTTGGTAGTTCAAAGTGTCCAGTCTGGGGGTGAGACTTTGGGATCACCGTGCTTGGGGCAGGCAACAAGCCAGACACTGTTTCCCATCTCGCCTCACTCCTGACCGAGGGGCAGCGCATACATGGCACTGTCCTTCTGGATGAGCTTGGCTCGTGGAGAACACCTGGCCATCTCCCATCCCCTTTGGAATAGTTTCTATTTTTATTCCTTTTGGCCCCTGTACTACCTCTTCATTTTTCACCTTCCTTAACCTTTCTAAATGACCGAGGGTGTGGGGGAAGGACTCATGGGGATTTCCTGTGTTTGGTAACCAGCAGAGACTAGAGGTCACGCAGCGCTGCCTCTGGGTCTGTGATGATTGCTTCCGGAAGGGCTCCGTGCGTGGTGGCCCAGAGCCCCTTCACCAGCAACCATCGGTGCATTACTTTAACTATGCCTTTGACTTTTTCCCCCACTGGGCTTCGTCTCTTCAAGAGTAAGGACTGGGTTTTATTATTTATTTATTTTTTTACCTGTGGCTCCGGTATCCAGCACAGGGCTTTGACACCGCCAATGTAAACCACAGCTATGGAATGAACTAGTGAAAAAAATAAGGTCAAGGCAATGTGGGTCCCTTTGTCTCTGGATGCTGAGAACTTGAATTTCATGCCATGGGGCCTCTCCCTTACATTCCATCTTTACGTGCTATAAATAGACATTCCTGCTCCTGGCTAACTAGGATTAAGTAGTACCAAATGCTCCTCACCATTTTGAGGCCTCGCTGCTTTGAGTCATTTAGAAAGGAGGCAGAGGGGCGGGTGGGGAGGAAGTGGGCCGGAACCTGGTTTCTGCACCCAGGGAAAGAAAAACAAAACAACAAGCCAGAAACGCAGGCGGGAATGGTGATGAGCACACACTGAGGGCTTTCGCGTGTGATGCCAGGGTGGGAGCCCACGTTGGACCAAGGGGGACTTTTCAGTGCAGAGTTTTGTCCGCCTAGGTATGCTGCCTCTTCGAGGCAGGGCAATACTAATTGTTTGCATGATTGTGTGTGCAGTGGGGGAAAAGACGGGTCTTTAAAAAAAAGTGTATGGATCGCTTGGCATTTACTGTGGGTGTTGTTAAGTCTGCATTCCAGTTGCCAATATTAAATTAAGTCGTCCCCATTGCTGTTCAGTCTTACTCTGCACAAAACATACCCATCCTTTATATGCTTTTCTCCCTTCATCTTTTTTTTTTTTTTTTTTAACACACTGTACGCTGCCTGAGTCAACCATGGTAGCATTTCACCACTTCTAGCAAACCGTGGCAAGATGTGCCAGGCCCATGCTGTTGGAACACCTGGCTGAGACACCTGAGCATTTCTGTGTGACCGGGGGTGGGGAGACGACTCATTGCAATTCACAAAATGGGGGGCTCAGCTTGGGTGTCATCTTGATTATTTCTGAACAGCCTTCCAGCTGGACTAGCTTTTCGGGAACACATGTATGTTTGTGCTGCAAGCCCCAGTAATATCATTTAATCCAAAAGCTTTTTTCTACGATAAATTATTCAGGCAATGTTTTCCAAAATTGCCATTGATCAGTACAGACCCAGAGAGAGCAAGTACGGGAGCGTGTGTGCTGGGCCTGCTCAGGGTCGATATTTTCTGGCTCAAAGTAGTTCCAAAAGAGAGAATTCAAAACCGGTGTTTCTTTCTCTGGGCTGGGAGTGATGCAGGTACCACACTCAGGTTTGCTGATGTCTAGCTTGGATTAAAACCCAGCCGTGAAAGGGGAAATAAGCATAGCCTTGCTGGGGTGGGGGTGCGGGGATTTTATCCTTAGGCACTCAGCAGTGAGAATGTTGGGTGAGACACAGGGTAAGCTGAGTGCTAGTGATCCAGCTTCTCAGTTAATGCCCACGCAGTTCTGAACTTCAAACATAAATGCTCCCCCCTAGAAACAAACCTTGAGTCTTTTTTTTCTCTTTAATTTTTGGTTTTTGGTTTTAGGTTTGGTACCACGAAATGTCTCTTGGAACAGTGCCTGCCCGTTGCAGAAGAACAGACAAGTTGGTTCAGATGTCTTTGTTTGTGTAAACACTTTGGTGTTATTTGCGAAAATCGTCCAAGATGACCACGTCCCACCTGCTGGGGCCACACGTAGACACATCTGTGGGGTTTTAGATGCGAACGTGGGAGAATGGGAAGAAATGGAAAGCAGACTTCCCAGCTTTCCCTTCTCAGTGGACTCCAGCTTTTTTGCTGGCTGTCTCTCAGACAGCGGTCCTCAGCTTTGGGTCTGCATTGGAGTCACCTGGGAAATTCTTTAGACACAGTGATGCCCCAGGGTAATTAAATCCAGATCTCTGGTGGGTGAAGATGTTGTTGTTGTTTATGATTTTTACTTATTTGACTGAGTGAGAGAGAGAGAGAGAGAGAGAGAGAGAGCACAAGCAGGGGAGAGGGAGAAGCAGACTCCCCACTGAGCAGGGAGCCCGATGTGGGGCTCGATCCCAGGACCCTGGGCACATGACCTGAGCTGAAGGCAGACGCTTAACCAACTGAGCCACCCAGGCACCCCAACGATGTTGGGTTTTTTTGGGGGAATGGGAGGGAAAGACAGTGAGGGCTGAAAACTCCTGCAATCCAAAGTGCCCCCATCATCAGATTTTGGGATCTGGGGAAAGATACTTCCTTCTGGAGTTTATGTAGAAAGTTTCTGGGATTGTGAAGTTGGGTCAGATCTTCCCTCTTTGAGAAAGCGGGATTGGGATTCCAGCTTGACCCAGGGTTCTAGTGTGCTTCTCTGGAATCTGACACCATTCCCTCTACCTTCTGTCCTTTTCTTCCTTCACACAGGGACACTTTTATGCCCACTGGGGCTTTGTGGGGACTATCTGTCCCTAGCCCTCCAGTATCCTTTTTTTAACACCAGCTTTATTGACATATATTGTGCTACACATACAATTCATCCATTTAAAGTGTACAGTTTGCTATTTTTCAGTATATTCAGAGTTGTACATCCATCACCACAATTTTAGAACACTTTATTAGTCTAAGAAGATACTCTGCACCACTTTGCCATCATCCCGATTATCCCCTCCTTCATGAATCTATTTCTTGTCTCTATGGATTTGCCCATTCTGGACATTTGTCTGCATGGGATCATACACTGTGTGGTATTTCTTTCACTTAGCCCAGTGTTTTCAAGGTTTATCTGCACTGTAGCCTATAGAAGAACTTTGTTTCTTTCTATGACTGACTATTATTCCATTGTATGGATATACCACATTTTATGTATCTATTCATGAGTTGATGAACGTTTGATTTTTTTCTACTTTCTGGCTATTATGATTAATGCTGCTGTGAGCATGTGTACCCCTGAGCTTTAGGATATTACAGTGTCCTTTCATGGCATGTCTTAGCAGCATCTTATATGACATCAGGGAAGTGGCTTTGAAGTGTTTTGAGTTGAAAACAAGTCATTATTAGCAAAGCAGGCAGCTCTGGGAGAGGAGACTGGAGTACTTGGGTCACTTTTCACTCCGCACCTGCTGTATGACCTTGAACTGTTAATGGCTCAGCTTCTCAGGTGACTAGGGTTTACAGTGACAATCCCTGTCCTGGGCCTTCCTGCTTGCAGAGATAGCAAGAGGTAAGATGAGCTGCTTTCCGAGAAAGGAGGGTGCTGCTTGCCTTGATTACTGCAAGGTGTCAGTATTGTTTGTATGATTAATGAGTCCACATTTCACACGTTCCCATTTAGTGTGTTCCAGACTTCTGACAACATCGCCTTTCATGGGTTGCTGACCGTTTTTGAGATTTATGAGGCCTAACTCACAAGCGATGTGTGTCTGGATTAAGGGAACCCGAGAATCACTATTTATGTCTGACCGGAGGAAATTCCCTCTAAGCTGCTTATCAGAGGTGCATGCTGAGAGCATGATGGGAAGATGGAGTCTTCAGTCCCCTGGCAAAATCTGGAATCTGCTCTCATTCCATCTTAACTCAAGTGACAATAAGCTAACAGACCCGTAGGTCCACCTGTAAGTATCTGCTGATGGTTCCACTCTTGTAAATTTAGCTTAAAAAGTACATACGCTGCAATTCTGTTTTTTTTTCCCTCCGATACTCCAATTCTTCCGTGTGAAATTAAAATATCCCTTATCATAAAAAAAACCCCAACACTTTGATCAAGATTGTTTAAATAAACTAAATGTGCCTCTAATTTCACTAACAGCAAAGTGAGTATTTTTTATTTGAAATACTGTCAGTGAACCATATTCTTTGCATTTGCATTTGTAAAACTAAAAAAAAAAAAATTCCACATCCTTAAAAATTAGGTCTCTCTCAAAAAATAATCAGCAGGGTGCAAAGGCTTACAAATGTTTATGCATCATTTCACCACCAGGGGGCATTGTGGCTTGATTGTCCATTTAAACAGCCTGTATTCTATCAGTTTACCCAGAAAATTGAAGGCCTGGGCGTATTTCTGATTCCTTCCAGGAAGAAATCATATCTGGAAGAAAACAGATGTCGATTCTTTTTCCTCACTAGCAAACAGTAGTGTTGTCAAATTTGCTAAACTTAGCCCTTTGAAGATTAGCATGTAGTATATAATATGCATGTGCCTAACTGTATAATAAATAGTAAATCACATTTTTATGCTTTCTCTGAACTTGGAAGCTGCAAGTTATTTTTTTTTATTCCCTGGGTGTGATGAAATAAATAACATTCAAATACATTTTAAAGATGTCAGTCAGAAAAAAAAAAGTGCTTGGCATCTGTGTTTGATAGATTTCTTTTATGATTAATTCCCCTATTAAGTTTTAATGACTTTAAAGATATAAAGCGAGAAACCACAAAACTAGGCATAGTTAATAAATAACTGAAATACCAGGTGTATAGAAATGCATCTGTGGAAAAATGAAATCATATATTCTCTAGGATGTATTAGGAAATAGCTCTTTGGCAAGTCTAGAGAATAAAGTATCCCTGAAGGGGGTTGGGGGGAAGTTTAAGAATGGTGAACTGAAGAAGATTGTTTTTCTTAAAGAAAATCCTATGAGAAAGGTACTGTCTAAGATTCACATACGTAAATTAAATTATTTTATGAACAAATAGTTATCAGCAATGTAGTCGTTGTCTTGGAATGCATTCCTCCATGTCAGATTTTTAAGACTCTCTGTACACATTTTCGAGCTCTATCCACAGTTTCCTCCTAGAATTTTCTTCCTGGGCTCACATGGCACAGGGGAGCGTGCTGTGGCCTTGCTGGTTGATAAATGCCCCCAAGGACTGGCTGCTCCCCGAAGTGGGGGGAGTAGTGACAGTGGGTTAGTAACACTATCTTTTCTTTTTCCTTTCCGTGACGTGTCCAGAATTTACGAAATATGACCGGTTCATCCTCAAAATATCTCTGTGAACCGGGGAGGCTGGAAGAATGAATTCCAGTTTGCAAAGTGCGGAGGCGAGGCTGGTGAGAAGCTTGCAGGCTTGCCCCACATGCATGGAACCTCCCCATCAGAGGGCTTGCGTGCTTCTGCTCGGGGCCCTTGGTGGCCAGCACAGCTGGCTTATTTACTTTCTAGAACATCTCAACTCGAGTTCTTAAGCTGAGCAGTTTGGAAACCAAACACACATTCATTAATATGAATAATGATTGGGAAGATTTGCAGGGCTCCCAGAAAAAGAATGTGTAAATGTTATGTGGTTTTTATATATGCTTGTGTATATGTTTTTGTGCCCAAAAGGAGATAAATACTGTGTTTTATGCAATTCCTCTTTTCACTAAGGACTGTTATTGTTCCTCAATTTTTCTGAGCCCCCAAAGCACAATAGGTACCCTTAGGAATCTTCACACCAGGCAGCACCCTCCCCCCCTTAGATCTTCAAAGCTAAAGTTCTTTGAAATACACAGAACTTACTTTTGAAAGCTGCTGGCCCATCCCAAATGAATACTGAGCCCCAGCCCCTAATATGCCTGGAGTGAGAAAACAGGGAATATTGTTCTTTTCTGTTTATATTATTTCATACTGAGTTAACACACTTGCCAAGAGTCCAAGGCAGCTCCTGGCTTGACAGTGCCTTATTTAACTAGCCTAGTTTCTAGAATAGAGCCAGGGTCCCCCAGGCCCTCTCAGCAGTGCTCAGGTCACTTCTGAGCTGGAAGAGACCAAAGCAAATAAAGCAAATCCATTTCCCCATGAAAATCACCTTACTTTTTTAAGGGCTAGGACACAGATTGAGCCTGTGCAGCCAGAGAGACTGGTCCAACGCCGGATTAAACCAGATCCTCCCAGATTTTGAAGAATTGGAATGCGGGGCTGCAGAGCTCAGTGGCCTGCTTCTTGGGGGCAAGCAACCTCACCAACGAATAAGGCTTTCTGCTTGCTCCAAACTCGGGAAATTGCTGGAAAGTCTGATTAGCAAATCCCTCGCTCCCAGTCCTGGCCGTATCTCGGGGCACTCGCTAGCACACGGAGCACGTAGGCTCGGGGCTGGAAGAAACCCCAAGCATTTGGCCAGGAAGAGGCAGCTAGTTCCAGCTGGCCCAAGTGCTATGCTTTAAAAATTACCCAGATGAACTGATTTTGTATAGAGAGTGGGTGGAGAGGACTCCAGGGCCGTGGAGGAAGATTCAGCCTTTCTCTCCCTAATCACGAGCAATGTGATTTGGAGGGAGAAGCAGGGGGTTGGCTCAGCAACCCACATTTCCTTGGCTGAGCTCCAGAGGAGAGAAATGATCCAGAGGGAGGGCACGCCATATCCGGTCAGTCCCCCTTCCACTGCTGGGGCTTCTGCTGGGCATCGGGTTGGTCTGTGCCCAGAAGATAGTTGCTTGACCCAGCAGGGGCTGCCCGGAGAGGGAGGTGATGGGCCTCAAGTTTTGGAGGAGTGGCTTCAGTGGATGTCGAAAAAACTACATCAGAGACAGGAGGCATCCCTCCAAACATAACTTGGCCTCCCCACTCTCCCTGGAGACAGACAGGCCGTGTTCTCCTGGCCCAGTGCCCAAACGCGTTCTTGGCACATGCTCACATTCTGTATCGCTTTTGCCTCAGAAATGAATCTGGTCAGTGACTTAGCCACTCTTCATTTTACAATGAAGAGTAGCGCCTGTGTGCCTATGCCATTTTATTTCCTCCTGAGAGAGAGAATTAAAAATGGAGAAGGAAAGAGAGTCTGAGCATCGTCCTTCGTTCCTCCCACCCCCAGAAGATACAGCCAGAATCTCCAAACACGTGTCCACCTACCCAAATGCTGAGGAGCCATTGAGCGAGCATATGTCCCTTTCCCGCACCTGCCTCCTGCCTGGACCCTGATACCGCAGTGCCCCGGTAGTTAGGCCGCTGGAGTGTCAGCCCTGGTTCGAGGTTCTGTGTGGGTTCATATTTGTTCCTCAGGGCCTGTTTTTTGCTAAGCCCCACTTCCTTTGGGTCCAGGTGCCTTCGAACCGGTGCTGTTTTTTTAAACACTAGAGAAGCAAGATCTTTCTAGCAAGGACAACATTATCTTGAGTAAAGTGATTGACATTGATAATGCTCTTGTATTCAGCCAACAGAGAGTAAAGGAAGAAAAGAGCACCAGGATATATGGACGAGAGACAACATGAGTGATTTCTGTGTGTTGACTGTCTTTTTAAAGACAAGATTAACAGTAATATATAAATAAATAAATTTGTGTGTGTGTGTGTATGTAGTTTTCATTTTTTATTTTTTTCTGGCCAAACAGCATAGATTGCACATTCGAAATGTAAATCGTGCCTGGAAACATCGATGTTTATTTTAAGCAACTGACTCTCAGGGATAAGAAATAAAAAGGAAAAAAAGGAAACAAACAAACCATGTTACTGACAAGTGGTAGGATATTCTATTTTATATCTCACAGATATTTTACAGCTCTGGCATTTCTAGGGAACACTTTGGAATACTTCTAGTCCAGTTTGTCCATAAAAAACCGTCTGTGTTCTTATGTTTTGAAAATACATGCAGAGAAGCCCACAGCATGTTGTACTAGGTATCTTATGCTTGAGGACGCAGCGCACCAGCAATGTCACTCACGTACCATCCCCACCCCCCAGCACCCTTTGAGAAATGTCTTGGTGCTGCCCCCAGCCAAATCAGCACTGGGCTTCCTGATATATGCAATACCACTGTTTGGGACACGTTTGAATTATAATGCTGTAGGGGGAGAACGCCTTCTGGCTGCTCTGTTGGCTGCTGATGCTGCTCCCCGATGCCCAGGCAGCAGAGCTGTCTCCGCCGTATGTCCCGGCGCCTCACCTCGCTTAATACGACATGGGGGACCCTCTGAGGTCTCACCTGTTTAGACGAAACAAAATGACAGGGCCCTGTAACTGCAGGGTGCAGCTAATTACTCTGTGGAGCAGGGTTGGCTAACTTGCCATGACATCAGGGAGTCTGTATGTTTTCCAGGCTGTACACCCACCCTAGCTTTTATGTCTCCAATCAGTTTCTGCTGCAGAAACAACAAGATTCCTAGCATAATAATGTTGCTTGTCTCTCTTAAGTACTGCGAAGCTGGCCCTGCCCTCCGTGTCCTAGGAGCAGAAGACAAGCCGGTGGTCCCAGGGAAGGAGGTAGAAAGCAGAGCATGGATGCTGGGAGGGAGTCGGCAGACACGGGTCGCACTGCACAGCAGCTGCTGTGGACCTGGGTCCACAGGGCTGGTCCCCCGGCTGCGGTTCCCTGGTCAGAAGGGGCGAGTGCCGTTCCCACCATCTCCTTTGTCTCTGTCAGACCTACCCGCTCTTCAGGAGCGCAGATATTTAATTATCTGCTGCTGTTACATCTCGATCATGGATCTCCCGACTGTGTTCAAAAGTATCTCCCTCCCTGAGAGAACAAGAAGAGGCTTTCGCTGGCAGGATCTCTTCTGACAGGGTGTGCATGCGTGTGCAGTCATGCCTGCATGCTTGTGCCCGCTTGGCACCATTTCCAGTGTGCAGTGAAGCCCTCCCCTCATGTTGACCTAGGGCTCAGCCGTGCACTGGAGCTGGTAGAAATTTCGTGACCCAGTTATTAAACACGGACACTGTTAAACCTTAAATTATATAAACTTACTATTAAGTTATATTCCAAACAAAGTTATTAAATACTCAAAGCTTACTACTTCTTGGTCATTTTGCTACCTTTGATTCTATCTGTGCTCTCGAGGTCATTGCGATCTGTTGTATCTGTATGGTGGGAATACTCTAGAATGGAATGCACCTGCACGACTCTCCCCCAGCCCTGCACTCAGTGTCTTCCCCAGGGTAGCTTGAAAGCAGCTGTGGTCGGGAGGGATTTACACCACAGAAACAGGCAAAAACTACAAGTCAAGGCTTCATTGTTTTGTTCCCGATTGTCTTGGCTTAAGAAAGTAATCGCAATGTTAATAATGCATTTTACCTTGAAGAGTACCCTGTCTGTGGTCATCACATGATGAATATTATTTTTTAAGTGAGGATATATTCCTTCCGTATATTAAAAAACCTGTTATCCAGTTCAGCAAAGAAGTTGCTGATGCTCTTGCAGAATGAGTACAGTTCCAGGTATGTCTCTCTTGATTGTTTCCCTTTCATCTTATGGGATAACTTAAAAATACCAACCAATATTTCCATCAGACTTCACTTACTCATCACCTGCAAGTTGTCTGTGGATACAAGAGTTCGGCCAAAATCCACGAAAGCATTGGGTGAGAGTCGGTTGGCTCTGTGGCATTTGTCATAAAGAATATTGTGCATTTTTACTTGCAGATTTGGCGCTGACATCCTTTCTATCAGTAAACTTCATAATAAACGAATGCGCATGTATTTATGTGCCCATTTTCATTTTTTGGAGAGCAGGTTGTTAAGTGTTTACCAGAATACTGGTTTGCTTTTGTCGGCTGCTCATTGCTGAGAACATGTGAGGAGTCGTCGAGATGGCACATGTAGACACGCCTGCCCTGGTGCCTGGCACAGAGCCACCAAGACGGCCTTTTCCTTCGGCATTGTCTGCCCCCCTGTCACCATCGGAGGGGGCAAGATGATGTTTACCAGTGCAGCATGTCCAATGGCAAACTCTCCCCGGCGAAATGGGCTGCTCAGCGTGCTTGGTGAAAACTGCACGTCGGTATTCCCAGGATGTTAATTTTCAGGGAGCAAAGATATTTCATGGCTAGCAAGTTGCAGGTGCTCCTCTTTATTTTGATATTTGCGTCTCTTCCCGCAGCCTGTACAAAAATCGAGAGGAGGCAGGCGATGGTTATCGTTAGCATAGAGATGGCTAGTCATCCCCACACCCACTCCCAACACAAGCACGTCTCCAGATACAATCATGGGCTGCGTCTGTCCCTTAAATCAAGCCTTTTAGCCTAGTTTCCAGGGACGCCTTCTGCCCAGACACCCTGACCCTTCAACAAGGATTTGGAATCTTGAGAGATCCGAACGATGCTCACCAGAAACACCCACCTGCACACAGACAGGGAAGAAGCTGGCGGCTGGTGTGCTGAGGGGAGCGACCCAGACACACTGCAGCCATGTTGACTTGGAAGGTCACTTGTACTTCCCAGAGCCGGCGCTCCATCCCCCCAGGCTTGTGGCCTAAGAGGTGCCCTGGCCCATCAAAGGAAATGGCTTCAGGGTGATCACAGTCTCTCCCCACTTACACACCCTCATCCATTTCTTGTTATTCTAGTTGAGTACTGCATTCAGACAGAGGTTGCCAATAAAGTTTATCGTAGGAGCAAAGTGTCAATATCTGTAGTACCCCCCACCTAGGGTGCTTGTAATTAAAATGCCACAGATAGTCTGGGAGAGGCATGAAAATTTGATGGCAAATTGATTTCAGGTTCATCTTGAAATTTGTCCTCAGCTGGACTCGATACTCCTGGCAGGCGTGGGATGGCTTTTGTCAGGAGGGTCTGCTAGGATGAGACAGAAATGTCTTGATCTGAATATTAAATACAGCATGCTGTTTATGACAGATTATTCGTTTAGTGCTAAAACACACAGCTACTTCTCTTGACACATTCTTCTCCACTGAATGTGGAAGATGGGATTGCATAGACCCACTTTGCATATGAAAAGAAGTTGCATAAAAATTTGCTGGGCACAAAATATAAAGAGTTTTAGAAACACTGGCTTCAAATGCAGGGTATTCTATCCAATATTCTAAACTTAGAAATGCTACTTGCATCTAATTTAAGAAAGCTAGAAAAATAATGGTAATCAAGATAGTGTAATCAACTATCATGGCCTTATAGTGTTTCCTCAGAATAGTGTGTTACAGAAAAGGGGGAAAAAGCCATATAAGTGAAAAAAAAAATCCCAATATTTAATATAATAAATTGCTGGTTCCTGTAAACTTGCATTTATGCATCACATTATAAAAGCCATTATCCTTATGTGTTGTTCATGCAGAAATGCACTGTGATGATAATATAATTTTAAAAGTATATTCGTTTTCAGAATTTAATTTGCAAAAGGTTTGAGGGAAAAATAACATTGAGTTTTGAGTGTTTTTAATTTAAAAAATGTGTTGTTTAGTTGAATTAAGCCTGTTCAGGAAAACCCATTTCATAATCTGAAATTATTTATTTGGCAATTAATTGTATTTACCTTAGAATTCAAAGCATGATTAGAAGTGGGATTTAAAAGAGCAGTACTCGAGTGGAGTGCATTCATTCATTCATACAGCAAATGTGTGGTGAGTCCCCTGCAGTGTTTAACACAAGCCCAGGTGAGAAGAGATTTTTAGGTGGGACTTCAGTGAGACCCACATCCCAGGCTATCATGTCACTATTGTGTGTGTGGCGTATAATTAATTTTTGAAACACTGGACTAGCGTTGTGAAAATCTGCCCCAACTAGCCTGAAAATAAATGAAGGATATTGTGTCATTCCTATTGAAGTGAAATTTTAAAACGAAAACAGAAGCAGTTCCCTTCGCCTCCCAATGTAACTGCTCATTTGGAATCACTTGCTGGAAGAGTCTAGATCTGCATGTTGCTCAGTGTTAGATCTCAGGCAGTCACAAGTAGTAAGGCCCATCAGCAGAAAGAGCCCAGCATATGCTCTCCGGTCATCAGAGTCGCTCCTTTGCACATTCAGGAGATATTTATGGATCTTTCATTAGGACAGTTTTTATGGCCCAAGATTAAAAGTCGAAGTTAAATAATAAAAGTAATGAAGATGTGCCTTTGGGGGGTCCAGCTGGTGTGTGTTTCCACCCGTTTGTCAAGGCCCTGTGAATTTTGATGATGGCATTAAACACAAAAAAACCCCACCCCAAAACAGAAAGGGTGCCCCCATTGGTTTTTGAAAGGGGACAGAGTAGGAACGAACAACTTAATAAAATAACTTATACTCCAGAGATGCTAATTTATATCTCCTCTGTAAGTACGAGGCTGTTCTTTTCCAACATGGAATTAATTTGTGGCTCCTTTAACATTCTCAAGAAATACTGTGGGTAACATTTGATAAAAGATTTAATTGTTTGGTCATAGCACCTAAATGTCAAGATAGAGCATCTTCAGCTGTAATAAGTAACTTTCTGAGAGAAGCAGTCAGTAGAAAATAATGCTTCTTGAGGCTCGTCCAGGTTTGTTTTAGATTCTCAAATATATCTTATTGTGAGGTGGTTCCTTTCAGCCAGAGAGCTTGGTTCAAATTCAAAATAAAGTTTCACTGTATGGTGAATCAGTGATCTAGCAGAAGTAAAATATAGTATAGCTTGGCCTCGCACTGATCGTCTAAGAGTTCCACTGATGGTTATAGATGCCCAGAGGGAGTGAGAAAAAGAAGAATTTTGTGGTCAAAACTGTTTCAGAAATGCAGTACTTATCAGAGCCTTTTAAATGCAAATGTGTTTTTTACCTCTCTAAGAAGGGGAAAGAAGAAAAGTATTTTCCAAACTTATATCATGACCACTTATCACCCCCTTTTTTATTTTATATTTTATGGGACAGGCTTAAATGGAACACACAGGGGATAGATGATTTTTTTTTTTTCCCAAACACATTACCACTTAGCTTCTACTTTTCTTTTTTCCCCGTGATCATTTTGTGGGATCAGCCTCTTTGGAACATTTTGCCAGAAAACTTGCTTTACACACAGGAGTCTATTTTAAGTCCCCGTTCACAGGGTATTGTGAAGATGAATCAGATGACACATTTTTCCCCCTGTATTTTTTAAAAAAATTTTGTAAATGGAATGACTCGCAGTCATCCAGCCTATGACATCACTAAAGCATTTATCAAGACTTTTCTCTATTTACAGGTATCAGACAAAAAGCGTACCTTTCAGGAATAGCAAGCTAGCTTACGCTGTATTCTAAAAGGAACTGGTTTCAGTATCTTTACTACTGCACTTGCTTTGACTCTCTTCTTTAGTAATTAGATAATTATGTATAATTAGCACATTAATTACGTGCAGCAGCTGCAGTCATGTGTGTGTGCGCGCACAACTGCTCAGAAGCAGCTTGTGAGTTCACTATGAGACCTGGGAAGGGTTTCTCCTTGACGTGTTTTCACTAGTTTTTCCCAAACGTGGAGGTGAAGAGCAGTGCGGTGAACTAGGAAGTAACAAGGTTGAAATGATGCTAATCTACTCCTGGCCACCCCGGTAAACGTAGAGAAGGTGTCTTCACTTCCCTCTGGGGCTCTCAGCGCTGCTAAGCCCGTCCTTGCCGGGGAGCGTGTGCACCAGGGGACTGCCTGGCCCGGGGACAGAGCGCCAGCGTTTTCTGCATCGTATCTGGGCAGAAGGCTTGTTATATATCATTAAATGGAATGAGTGGTTTGAAAAACAACATGTATAGGATGGTTTCCTTGTTATATACAAATACGGGCACAGAAAATGGATTTACACAAATAATATTACTATAAGTTTGCTGCCTGCCTCATCTCCCTTTCCTCGACAAATATTGATGGGATATCGATTTCGTGCCACTCACCGTGCTGGTGCTGAAAATACAGCACATGACAAAGATGGCCATTGTTTGTGTTCCGGGACTTAGAGGCAATTTTGTCATTTAAAAAAAAAAATTTCCTGTAGTTGACTACTTCCTGAAATGAATTTGTCACTTTTATAATTAGAAAGAAAACCCCTCAAATTGTGTGGAAAGTTTAAGGTGTTATAATTTCATCAAAAGCATAAGGCTAGGTACATAGTAGGAGCTCAATAAACACTTGTTGAATTCAGTGCCATTATATTTGCATTTGAAAGCAACACTGACATTAAACACCAGTTCTTTATATATCTGTATCTATATCTGTGTGTCTTAATGATTTATTTGGCCTATCGTTTGTTTCTCTGGAAGTACCCCCAGGGAGTGATAGCCTGTGGACTTCACCTAAAGACCTCAGTTGACACCACGCAGGCTCCATTTACCCATCTCTGGCCAGACTGCACAGTGTGCAGGCGAGACGGAAGGCTTCCATGCGCCTGGTCACATCATGGTGTCTCCCCAGCTCCCCTCCCATCTCCCTGCACCTCCTGCCAGCACACCTGCCAGGCTCCTCCGTGCCACACCACGCCTGCACGCTCAGCTCTGCAGCACTAGAGTCTTCTGTCAGGGTGGCTTTGCAGAGAGCAAAGCGTCCTCTTCCAAGAAAGCCAGCACATTCAATTAAGGGAAAAAAAAGAGAAAAGAAAAGAAAAAAAGAATAAAACTCCCAATATTGGCATTCTGGCAAAGTAAAAGGACTACTGATAGTGAACCAGCAGGAAATTCAGAAAAATTTTGCTTTGATAGATTTCTCTCTTTCTTCCCCTTTCTCCCTCTCTCTTTCTCCCTCCCTCTACCTTCCCCCCTCCTTTACTGCCCCCTCTTTTATTAATTTTTTTTTTACAAATTAAATGATACCATGTGCTTACCACATTCAGTGAAACCATGCAAATGAATAGCAAGAAACAAAATTCATGACATCCCCCTTTCTTCCTGCAGTCCCCAAGCTGTCCCCACAGCCCACTGACCATGGCTAACAGCCCACCAGGAGCCCCTGACCCCTTTCTCTAAGCTCTTCCATCCATAAAGGGACATCTGTAGCAAACGTAGGGAAGGTTTTCTATTAGCCTTTACACGAGTGCTTCCTTGTTTATGCACCGCGTACTGCTCCTTGCTTATCTCCCTGGCCAATACATCATGGATGTCCCTCCAGGTCAGTAGATAAAGAGCTAACTCATTTCTTCTAATAGCTGCATAATATTCCGTAGTGTGGATAGTCCATGATTTATTGCAATTGTACTTCCATCTATTTTACATTCTCACGTTCATAGCTTTCTGGACATTTGGAAGCATTTTAGAAAATTGACATCATCTCTGTAGATGTGCGCTCTCAGATTCCCTCTAGAATGTCTGGATGTGGAGACCGTCTGCACGCTTGGCTCATATGTGCACTTGTGTTCCCCAAACGTCATTCTCCGTTGTGCTGTCTCCACATGTCACCTCCCCAGATTCCTCCGTGCCCTTCCTCCACGCCTGCAGAATTTATATTTTTTTGCACAGGCAAAAGTCCAGCCAAAAGAATCCTTATTTAGCATAATTTAAACATGAGGGTTTTCTAATGCTACTTCCATTTAAATAATTCAAAAATCCGTTGCAAGGTGTCTGAATGCTCTGGGAAGAGAGCTGTTAATGGATACATCATCGAGGCTGAAGACAAACTCTGTTCTTCTGTCTGCAGTTGAGTAGTGTAAGGAAAAGATCAAGATTAGCATTGTCAGGATTGGTGTTATGTCATCCGAGTTATCTGCTTGCTCCTTTCTGGAGGCATGGTTCTGATTTATGAGAAATTATTTTCACCCCTCTTTAGAAATGGTGAATTTTGAGTGGTTTTAATTTTAATTGCATTATTTGTTTGCTTTATGTATTGTTAAAAGTTTTATGAAAAAGTCCTACATGCGTTTCTTATTTATGAAATCAGGGCAACCATCCTTCAAATCTGAAGCAGAGATCTCGGAATATTAAAAACTTGGACTGCATTTATAGCAGCATGAATGATTCTTCTGAAATTGACATATCAAGGAGCTTCTCATCTATTATTAAATTACCCTTTCCTCAAACAAAATATTTATCAGATGTAACTTGATACCCAAATTCCTTTACTTGCTTAACTAGAAGCTATCACACACACACACACACACACACACACCTCTTTTTATCTTGTATTCTTGGTTTCCTACTGTATTTTAACATTTTAAGCATCCACAGAAAAGTAATAGAATGAGCAATAGAAAATCGCCAGATTTGAAATTATTTCCAGCTATGTTTAAATATGAATGTCTTGTTCGACTCTTAGCATATGTATTTATGGCTGTGTGATATCATTATGTCATCGTAATGAATGTCTGCTGAATTATGTGGGATTCAACGGGGGATACAAATGGATTTGAATTCTGTAACTGTCATGCTGTGGTCCAAAGAGGATGGAAACTGAAATATCCCCCTGCATTAACACATCTGTCAAACGTCCTCAGCACTCTGTGTGATTCTTGTCTGTTGGAAGTGGAGGTGGGGCGGCTGGAGACGCCTGTGCACTGACTACATGTTATAACAGGTGTTAAAAGGCAAACACAAGTCATGTTATGGTTCTGCTTAATTTGCTTGGGGTTTACTTTACTTTGGATTAAGAACATTGTTGTGTAGCTATTTTTGTTTCCCTTCTTGTTCTGAATGCCTAACTTTATTTATTTATTTATTTATTTTTAAACAGCCAGGTTTTTTTTTTTTTAAAGATTTTATTTATTTATTTGGCAGAGATAGAGACAGCCAGCGAGAGAGGGAACACAAGCAGGGGG
>NC_048229.1:72326679-72406679 GCF_002007445.2 Ailuropoda melanoleuca
TCTTTATATATCTGTATCTATATCTGTGTGTCTTAATGATTTATTTGGCCTATCGTTTGTTTCTCTGGAAGTACCCCCAGGGAGTGATAGCCTGTGGACTTCACCTAAAGACCTCAGTTGACACCACGCAGGCTCCATTTACCCATCTCTGGCCAGACTGCACAGTGTGCAGGCGAGACGGAAGGCTTCCATGCGCCTGGTCACATCATGGTGTCTCCCCAGCTCCCCTCCCATCTCCCTGCACCTCCTGCCAGCACACCTGCCAGGCTCCTCCGTGCCACACCACGCCTGCACGCTCAGCTCTGCAGCACTAGAGTCTTCTGTCAGGGTGGCTTTGCAGAGAGCAAAGCGTCCTCTTCCAAGAAAGCCAGCACATTCAATTAAGGGAAAAAAAAGAGAAAAGAAAAGAAAAAAAGAATAAAACTCCCAATATTGGCATTCTGGCAAAGTAAAAGGACTACTGATAGTGAACCAGCAGGAAATTCAGAAAAATTTTGCTTTGATAGATTTCTCTCTTTCTTCCCCTTTCTCCCTCTCTCTTTCTCCCTCCCTCTACCTTCCCCCCTCCTTTACTGCCCCCTCTTTTATTAATTTTTTTTTTACAAATTAAATGATACCATGTGCTTACCACATTCAGTGAAACCATGCAAATGAATAGCAAGAAACAAAATTCATGACATCCCCCTTTCTTCCTGCAGTCCCCAAGCTGTCCCCACAGCCCACTGACCATGGCTAACAGCCCACCAGGAGCCCCTGACCCCTTTCTCTAAGCTCTTCCATCCATAAAGGGACATCTGTAGCAAACGTAGGGAAGGTTTTCTATTAGCCTTTACACGAGTGCTTCTTTGTTTATGCACCGCGTACTGCTCCTTGCTTATCTCCCTGGCCAATACATCATGGATGTCCCTCCAGGTCAGTAGATAAAGAGCTAACTCATTTCTTCTAATAGCTGCATAATATTCCGTAGTGTGGATAGTCCATGATTTATTGCAATTGTACTTCCATCTATTTTACATTCTCACGTTCATAGCTTTCTGGACATTTGGAAGCATTTTAGAAAATTGACATCATCTCTGTAGATGTGCGCTCTCAGATTCCCTCTAGAATGTCTGGATGTGGAGACCGTCTGCACGCTTGGCTCATATGTGCACTTGTGTTCCCCAAACGTCATTCTCCGTTGTGCTGTCTCCACATGTCACCTCCCCAGATTCCTCTGTGCCCTTCCTCCACGCCTGCAGAATTTATATTTTTTTGCACAGGCAAAAGTCCAGCCAAAAGAATCCTTATTTAGCATAATTTAAACATGAGGGTTTTCTAATGCTACTTCCATTTAAATAATTCAAAAATCCGTTGCAAGGTGTCTGAATGCTCTGGGAAGAGAGCTGTTAATGGATACATCATCGAGGCTGAAGACAAACTCTGTTCTTCTGTCTGCAGTTGAGTAGTGTAAGGAAAAGATCAAGATTAGCATTGTCAGGATTGGTGTTATGTCATCCGAGTTATCTGCTTGCTCCTTTCTGGAGGCATGGTTCTGATTTATGAGAAATTATTTTCACCCCTCTTTAGAAATGGTGAATTTTGAGTGGTTTTAATTTTAATTGCATTATTTGTTTGCTTTATGTATTATTAAAAGTTTTATGAAAAAGTCCTACATGCGTTTTTTATTTATGAAATCAGGGCAACCATCCTTCAAATCTGAAGCAGAGATCTTGGAATATTAAAAACTTGGACTGCATTTATAGCAGCATGAATGATTCTTCTGAAATTGACATATCAAGGAGCTTCTCATCTATTATTAAATTACCCTTTCCTCAAACAAAATATTTATCAGATGTAACTTGATACCCAAATTCCTTTACTTGCTTAACTAGAAGCTATCACACACACACACACACACACACACACCTCTTTTTATCTTGTATTCTTGGTTTCCTACTGTATTTTAACATTTTAAGCATCCACAGAAAAGTAATAGAATGAGCAATAGAAAATCGCCAGATTTGAAATTATTTCCAGCTATGTTTAAATATGAATGTCTTGTTCGACTCTTAGCATATGTATTTATGGCTGTGTGATATCATTATGTCATCGTAATGAATGTCTGCTGAATTATGTGGGATTCAACGGGGGATACAAATGGATTTGAATTCTGTAACTGTCATGCTGTGGTCCAAAGAGGATGGAAACTGAAATATCCCCCTGCATTAACACATCTGTCAAACGTCCTCAGCACTCTGTGTGATTCTTGTCTGTTGGAAGTGGAGGTGGGGCGGCTGGAGACGCCTGTGCACTGACTACATGTTATAACAGGTGTTAAAAGGCAAACACAAGTCATGTTATGGTTCTGCTTAATTTGCTTGGGGTTTACTTTACTTTGGATTAAGAACATTGTTGTGTAGCTATTTTTGTTTCCCTTCTTGTTCTGAATGCCTAACTTTATTTATTTATTTATTTATTTTTAAACAGCCAGGTTTTTTTTTTTTTAAAGATTTTATTTATTTATTTGGCAGAGATAGAGACAGCCAGCGAGAGAGGGAACACAAGCAGGGGGAGTGGGAGAGGAAGAAGCAGGCTCCTAGCGGAGGAGCCTGATATGGGGCTCGATCCCATAACGCTGGGATCGTGCCCTGAGCCGAAGGCAGACGCTTAACGACTGGGCCACCCAGACGCCCCTGAATGCCTAACTTTAAATGACGTGACTAGGATGCCTTATTATTTAGTCTTAACTTTATTAGTGAGTGAGAGCATATTGTGTGCGGAGCACGGAGACAGAGTGAAAAGTGAAGGAAGGGTCTGGAGTTTGAATCCCCGTGCCTTCCTTACTAGCTGTATGCCCTTGGGCCAGGTAATTAGACTTCCCTCAGGTTGCCGGGCAACAGATAATAATAGGTATTTTCCAATATTCTTGTAAGATTCACATGCAATATACATACAGAGTCTAGCAAGCTTAATATATGATTAGTTGGCAAGGCTGTTTTTGCTGTCGTTATTAGGATTCATGTTATCTGTATATAAAACACTGTAGGAGTATTTTTTCCATTTTTACACAGTGGAAATACCATTTTAGTATTAGCGACACGTGTTTACTGAGCCCCTAGATTTTGTTCATCTAAGAAATAGTCCCTGAGTGCCCGCTGTGTGCCGGGCACCATGTCAGGCCTCTCGGGAACAGGCACAGACCTCACCTGGCAAGACCAAGCCTTGGCAGGGGCATTTTCCAGAGGAGTGGGGACAGATCCTCGCTGGCCCGGGAGAAGGGTTCTGGTCAAAGGATGAGCGTGTCCCTGCCTTCAGAGAGGTGCCACCTCGCGAGCTCCGTGAGGGTTCGGCTTCAAGGAAGGACTGCCCTTAGCAGGGTGGCAGTGGACCAGGTCTCCAGCTTCACTGCTAACAGTAGACTCTTCTGCCCTGATTTGTGCCCTGTGATGCCTACCTTTGCCCTTCCACGGCATGGGAAGAGTGGCTTGTGCCGTGCAGGGCGTCCGATGACAGTGCGATCACTGTTGGCTATGTGAGGGTCTTACCACTGAACAAATGGGTTAAGTCTAATTTTTGTCTTAAATCTCATCACTTAGTGTATTCTTGTGCATGTCGTCTCTGATGCGGGGCAGCCCAGCTCTGCTTATTAGCTGTGGGGCTCTTGTGTGTCCATTATCTCATCTGTATAATCACATTATAACTGACCACACCAAATTTTAAGGATTCAATGTTTTAAGCATTAAAATGCTTCAGTAACCCTAGAGTGTAGTGAGGTCTACGTGACTCTATTATTGCTTTTTCTAATTTTTGGTAGTAAGTGCCTCATTCTGCTAATAGTCAACCTTAGGATAGTCATTTTTATCACTTTTTGCCTTTACCCCACCCTCTCTTTTGTCCTTTCCGCCCACCAAACCCTCTACTAGCTAAGGTAAAACATGTTAGCCATCTCACATATGTCTTCCATATTTTTTATCTCGTATTTTATCTGTCCCCTACATATGGATATATACACAGATAAACACACAGATGCATATTTTGGGGTTTTTGAGATGTCTTCTTTTTGGTGGCTTTGCTTGATTACATACGGACTACTTCTTTGCATGCTGTTCTGCCTCTTTCTTTTCTCGTCCACCTCTAGCATGATATTCCATGGTGCAGATGTACCATGACTCATGCGGCCCTCCCCATACTGAATGTATTAAAAGGCATTCATTTGGATTCCAAAGGTTTCTGCCTGCGCTCCAGCCTGGCCTTAGATAGGGAGACAGTAAGCATCTTTTGTTCATATGTCAGACTGATGCTTTTATTTCTGTGGGATGGATTCCCAGGTGTGGGATTGCTGGGCCAGACTCTACATCTGTAAAATGGATTTTTATCAATCTAATGGATTGTGCTGAAGAGAGCCAAAATCTTGATAGAAACAGTCAACTTAGAGCAAATTTTTTAGATGTAAAAGTGGATGGTAATTAAGAGAACACACATTAAAAAGAGTCATTTGAGCAGCATATCACAGTATTAATTGATTTTAATGTCTGGAAGACTTTTGATTCCAATACTTGAGCATGAGGAAGCAGGTGGAAACCCCACCGGTTATGTATACATATTTTGCACACCGTATTAGAAAGTGGCTACCTTACCCTTTGCTCATATTTTTGTAGAACAGAAGTTTTTCATGGAAGGGACTGGGTGGTGAAGTGGACACTCTAGGAGAGTACCAGAATGGGGGGAGTGCGGGAGAGGCAGAGCTCTTTAATAAGGCACGGTTAAAGTTCATGTTCTGGCACTATCTACCCGCTAAGTAAAATGGAGTGAATCACCTAGTTGCTTAGGCCTCCTCCTTTAAAAAAGAAAAAAAAAAAAGGGCTGAGTTCTACTTGTACCCCAGGGCTATCATGCAGGTTAGTACATGAAATGTGTTATTATATGTAACACAAATTCTAGGTAAGTATTAACCCAAAGAATGGGAGTCATCATACTGGTTTTCAGATCAGTTTGGCAGTGTTAAGATGCCTACCTTTTAAAGGGTTGATTTTTTTTTTCTTTGCTAGTTTTAAAGAGTTCTTCTCAAAGTTTTAGGTCGTATTTAGTCAATGCTTTAAGGAAAGAAAAACCCATTTTTAAACATATAATAAACCCACACAAATGCAATTTGCCCTGACTTCTACACCTACAAGAAGTGGTGTGTGTGTGTGTGTGCGTGTGTGTGTGTGCGTGTGTGTATGCGTGTGTGTAGGGTGTGTGGATATTTGTCTGTGCTTTATTGATTTGTATATAATTTTGGTACTGTGGATTGGGAAGCGAGCATTTGCGACTCACGTCAAATTCTGCAAACTTTCAAGAACCTGAGGGGCAGAGAGGTTAAGTACTTTGCCAGGGAGTCGCCGGGCAGAGAGCAGTAGGCCTGGCTATGAACCAATGGCTGTGTGCTTCGGAAGCCCGCGTTCCTTCCACACAGACGAGACCGTAGGGAAGGGAAGAGGGAAGGCATTTTTCAAGATCCAGAAGTTGGTCTGAGATTCAGTCGTGCTTGGCAGGCTCTCTTTGTGAAGGCAGGAAGTAGAGTCAGGAGACCTGGAAGGAGTTGGTAAATGAGGGTTAGAACAGTAACAACAAAATTCTGGGTAAATTAAGACAGCATTCTGGTTAATTAAAGGCCCCGTCTGTATTACAGAAAAAACAAAAAGCTTACCCTTCGAGGGTCTCTTAGACCTAGGTTCTTCCCACCCTCCCCCTCCATTCATATTTCTACAAGTTTACTTCTGTGTGGGATGGCAATCACTCACCCAACCCCAGGGCTCTGCCTGCAATCACTTCTACTCCGGTGTCACTCCTCTTTGCCTACTTCAGAAGCTATTATATGACCTCCAGATCTCTCTTTGACTCCCTGTATTACCATTAGAAGACATCTACACGGGGAAATCGCTCAGTTCCTGTTTTTGATTAATATTTTATCAGCCGCAAGAGGAAATGGTATTCTGTAGCAACACTAGTAAGTAATTGAGCAGATGAGATGCTCCTGCTAGCTTTGGTAAAAAGTACAGGCAGGGTTACAAGTGAGGAGCTCAGGATAATAAAGTCAGGTGTCTGAATCAAATATCTGATAGGGTTAAAATTGAACGCTGGCATGAGCAGAAATCAAACACGACATCCTTTTTTGAGCAGCGGCTTGCCGATCTGTATTAATCGACTATAGTAATAATAAAGGTAATAATTACCGCCTACATTTAAAGCCACCTATCTAAACCAAATGGCCTAAACTGCTAATTTTTGTAGTATTTAGTATGTACCATCATGTGTAAGTTCAAGGTTATTAAGTGGAGAGCTGTAGACTGCATACACTGTAGCAGCCAGCAAATGCTGAGAATTCCACTCACCCCCCCGTACTCAAATGGCTGTAAGAGAGAGGAAGTAGTGTAGCCATTGGTAATAATACCATCCGGTAATTACCGAATCATAAATGTTTGGGGAGCTGAAGGTCACAGCTTAGTAGCAACTCTCATCTGTCCTCGTGCATTTTAAACGCTTGTATTCTATATCTGGGTGGTGGTATTTCAACTCCCACTGGACAGTCTGAATGGAGGGGAAAAAAAAGGTTATTCTTCCATAATTATTTTTCTTCATCATGGGTGAAAATACTTTTTGTTTTTCATAGTGTGGAGGCCTTCAGTCAATGGAAATAATTTTAGCACATCACAGTCGATCTTCCTTGTAGAAATAATCCTCCATACATGTTGTCCAGCATGGGGTGTCTGATTTATGAGAACATGACCCTTGGGGCATCAGGAAACAGCTGCACGCACACTCCCTGCAGGAGGCCAACTCTCAGCAGATGCCCAGAACGCGGCCAGGAGCCGGAGCTTTAGGGTAATGCAAGTAAGAACACAGTCTCACTTTAAGAAATACCAGTGGATTTTTTTTTTTTCTTTCCTTGAGCATTTTATTTACATTTGCTACCGTCCTCAAGCACAATTCACTTAGGTTTGTATTTCTTGTGTTTCACACGGGAACTTTCATTAAATTGTGGCAATTCCAATTTGTGTGGTTATCAAGTCAACATCAAATAATGTGAACCGTGGTTTAGCCTGTAAACCTCACTTTGTAAATCTCAGATGCATTTGAGTTGATTCCCGTCTTTGTGCTTCCCTCTTTTTACAAAGTTACCCTTTTTTATTGCTCAGGTACTGTTATTGTTGGTTTTTAAGGGAAATTGTCATAATACACCTGCCATGGGAACCAGACATTACGGACAGTGCAGCCGTGTATAATGCTCTTTTTCGTTGTTGTTATTTAAAAGTATTTTCCACCAGACACTTCCTTCTCAGTCTCTCTTCTTTATAATCCAACAATTAATTAGTAAAATTTAATTGATTCCATATTTCTCTTAACTAATGAATTATTAGCATTTTAATAAATAATATTTAATATATATTAAAGGAGGTTTAAGTACATGGATTATTTAATTTCTTTTGACAATACATATTTTTTATAAAGCCAAACAGAAAATATTTGCCTGCAAGAAATAGTTCTCGTGGTTCTTACTTTATAGTCTGAATTAGGAACAAAATTCTCTGCAGCCTTCAGCGCATTTTATAGGGGCGTTGATAAAGAAAAGGCCAACATTTTTTCTTTCTTTTTTTTTTTTTTTTAAGATTTTATTTATTTATTTGACAGAGAGACAGCTAGTGAGAGAGGGAACACAAGCAGGGGGAGTGGGAGAGGAAGAAACAGGCTCCCAGTGGAGCAGGAAGCCTGATGCGGGGCTCGATCCCAGGACCCTGGGATCACACCCTGAGCTGAAGGCAGACGCTTAACGACTGAGCCACCCAGGTGCCCCTTCTCTCTCTCTTTTTAAAAAAGATTTATTTATTTAATTTATGGGGGGAGGGACAGAGAGAGAGAAAAAAAAAAGAGAGAGAGAGAACTTCAGACTCCCCACTGAGTGCAGATCCTGATGGGGGGCTTAATTCCAGGACCTTGAGATCATGACCTGAGCTGAAATCAAGAGTCAGGTGCTTAACCGAATGAGCCACCCATATTTTTTCTCTTTTTGAACAATCTTCTCCACCCCTGGGAATCAAGAGGAAGTGAGAGCAGTGGTGTGTTGGAGAGAACCTTCCGCAGCCTGGAGCCTGCCACCAGCAGCAGATGCTACATTTTACAGCTCCTTCCTTTGCTTCTCTCCCAATTTGTCCCCAGTTGTGTTGCCTCTGACACAGGGTGTTCTGGCCTGAGACTGGCCAGAATTTTTGGGAAGATGAGCACTGCTTTAAGAAAAGGGTCTGAGGAAAAAAGTATAATTCTTTTTTCCTCCAAATGGAGATATAAAAATCATATAAGCATGATTTATCATTTGATTGGAACATTTTATTTTATGGTCATAAAACACATGTATCATCTCATCTGCCTCTGACATCCAGTAAGCCATTCTGGTTTTTGTAGTTTTGATGAAAGAGCTCCCACAACAGTATTTTGGTGCATCCACAGCCCTGGTTTAACATGTTCTTCCAGGGCTACACTGAAACAGAGGCGTGGGATCGGAGCACCCAGAGGAAGGTCCCCACTCCACCAATCCTGGAAGGTGGTGTGGGTGGAGGGAAAGAGAAGCAGGAGCAAGAGCTCAGTGTGGGGCTGAGGAGGGCTACTGCTTATTGCTTCCGGCCCCTGCTGGTGTGATGGCCTTGAGGGTGCTGGTGGTTCTGCATCCTTCCACCAGGAAGTATGGTGGCACCGAGCCATCTTTCCTCTGACTGTTGTGAGCAAGGACACCAATTCAAGGGCTCCAATGCTAGTGACACCCCAAAGGCACACGTTGAAATAGGAAAGGTCCCACCAAGACTATATAATATGCTGAACACAGAACAAAATGAAAATGTGAAGTTCCAGCAAGGGGCAGGGAAGTTAATCTCCCCTTTCTGTGTGCCCACCACTCCAATCTTGGGTGGATGGGTATCCCCCAAAGGATCGCAGCCGCCACTGTAGGGCATACTTGGGACCTGGATTAGGTGAACAAGAGTCTGTTTCTCCAGTTACCAGCTTAGTACACTATATTCCTGCCAGCCCAGGGCTGGGGAAGGCTGCAGGCTTTTGTGACCTTTGACCGTTCCCACATCCATGCCTAGGCCCCTGCCGGGAGTGCAGGGCAGCAGAGGGATGCGGGTGTCCCAGAAGAGGATCCTTGGTTGGGGGGTAACAGTGGTCTCCAGGCAGGAGCTGGGAGGTAAGGGCTGGCCTTGCCCAAAGTGCCAGTGAGCAGAGAGCTGGTAGCTGAGAATCCATACTAGGTTGGGAGTATTGGGGGTGGGGCAGACACACATCTGAGCCAAGACTCAAGCCCCCCAGTACATGCTCCCTTGTTCCAGCAGACTTCATTTACAAAGTACAAACTCAGACCTTTATGTATAAAAATTGCATTACAGTGAATGCCACGTGCTGAACTTAACAAGCTGGGGGCCCTGTGTCATTGCACTGGCCTTAGATCCCAGGAAAGCTCACTCCCGTACAGTACTAATCAGGAACATTTCCACTTAACAGCTTCCAGAGGGCCAAATCACAAGCTTGTGAATTTAATGAAAAAGCTTTTGCTAAAGTATATAATACGTGGCCTGTTCTAATTTCAAAGTGAGTTTGAAGCAAATCAAAACACAAACCCCTCCTGCTCTTGGTGAGGTTCACGTGTAAACATTTTTCACAGCACATGAAGAGTATATACTTTAAATGGATGTGGCTTATTATATGTAAATTATAACTTAAAGTTGACTTAAGAAAAATAAATACCCTGCTCTGTACGGATAAGAGACTGCAGGCACTGAGGACAGCATTGACTGAAGTTGGGGCCGCAGTGTCCTTTCCATTCCTTTTGTGTCCCTTAGGTTGAACAATTGTCCCTGTGTTTCTATGTACATGCCTGTCCCACTGTGCACCTGTCAGCATGCTGGGCCTTTAAAAAATACGTTAGTCCATTGGTTTGTAATAACCCAGTGCAGACTGGTTCCCCCTCAGGGCGGTTTTGCTTGCCAGAGGACATGAGGCAATGTGTAGAGACATTTGTGGTTGTCTGTTGGGGCTGGGGGGCCCTGGAGGGAAGGTTCCACTGGGCAGCTAGTGGTTGGAGGCCAGGGCTGTTGCTGAACGTGCTATAACTCACAGGCCGCCCCCACTGCAAAGTGCCAGTGTCAGCCGAGGCTGAGAAACTCCACGGGGTCCTATTGTGAAAGATTCAAGGTGGTTATGTCCTGGGACGAGTAACTGGGAGAGGTGGAGATGTTCGTGCAGCCTGCTTCCATTTCAGCCTTGTTTACTAGGCATAATTAGCGAAGAATTAACAGCAGAAGATTGCTCTCGCCAATGCCTACCTAGAAAGCACTCTTATTCAAGGTGCTAATTAGAGTATTTTGTTGCCAGTAAGAACAAGAGTCAGATTTCATGATTGATTCATGATCATTTTAAAATTAATGCTGCTATTATCATACAAAGTAGTGGTAAGTGGAGGTAAGAGAATTTTTGCTTTGGGATACTAAGTCAACATTACAGTAAACACACAGCAAACCTATTTATCTCAGGCTTAATGCTTTGTTGTTTCTTCTAAGCACTTCTTAGGTGCCTTTGGGCTTTTTAACATTCTTTGGCAGTTGTAATTTATTAATTGATTTTTAAATTTGGCTTGTGACAATGAACTTTAGTTAGGGGTTTGAGGAGAATGAAAAGGCCTGCATGTGTTCCAGCGGCTGGTCCTTCTTGTTGAGCATTAGGGAGCGGTAGAAGCCGGATGCTGGGGACCAGATGGAGTCTGAGACACCCAGCCTCCTCCTGGCATGGACCAGGAGTCAGCTGCTCGGGAACGGTCTTTCCATCATCTCCATTGTAATAAAAATCAGTCATACTAAGTGGCTTCTCATCAAATGCATGCTAACATACCCTCACAGAGGTGAGCGCTCCTATTGGACTATTTGAAAGGTTTCTTGGATATGTTTTGCTTTTCTTTTATATGCTCTTTGCTTAGTGTTTTTTTGTTTTTTGGGGGTTTTGTTGTTGTCGTGGTTGTTGCTGTGTTGTGGCAGTCTGATGGCATCTTCTCAGAATGGTTTTAAATGTATACTGTAAAATACTCGGGATTATAAAGGCCTCCAGTTATTCTTAAATACAGTTCTGTGACCCCAGGGCTTATGTCGAAGCAAAACCAACATGTGATGTGAATCGCAGCTTTAGGAATCTCACTCTGTTTAAGAGTTTTGTGGCTGTTCCCACGTTGATATTTGAACTTCTTCACCCTGTGGAATGCAGGGTGAAGAGCTCCGCGTCCTGCTGCTGGTCCAGATTGTGGTCACGATCATTTTTAATAGTAGAGAATGCTCGTGATATGCTAGTAGCTGTGCTGAACGTTTTGGAGCGCACCACCTCATTTAATCTCCACACCTCTACGAGGCACGTGATGCTCACTTTGGCAGTTCGGGAAACAGGCTCCGAGAAATGACACTCAACGATCCACAGTTGGAGCTGTAGTTCCAAGCCAGTGCACAGTCTTAATCCCCTCGCAATTAATGGTCTCCATTTCATTAATGCTGATTGCATTTCAATTTGGCGTGGTTCTTTGGAGTTGTTTGTATCTTATGAGTCTTGGCATATGTTTGGTAGAGAAACTTCCTAGATCCTCACAATGCTGATAGCCAGAAATTAGGCAAAGTAAAGCAAAGATCTCAATTTGGCTCCCCAGCCTAAATGTAAACTTGGACATTCAGCAAATCTGGGAATTTGCTTTGAGGGACAGCAAAAGCAAGGACAGCATTATCACTCTCCAAGATGGATAATTTCATGAGTGTTTTCTTTTTGTTTTCCTTATGATAAGAAGGAAGGGAGGGAAGCCCTTTTCCAGACCTCCCTTAGGTGAGGATGGTTGCATTGTTTAAGTTCTGCAGCCTGTTTGTTTAAAACAATTGTACAATAAAAATGTGATTATTAATATTACTGTCTTATCTGATGCATCATTATCTTACCCCAGAAATTATTGTTTCTCTTTTGCTACCAGTTCTTTGAATTTTTCCCAAATGGATGAAGTTGGATAATCAGAGACAAATTGTTTAAGCCTGCCAATTAAAGAAACTTTGTCAGTCTCTTATTGTGCAGACCTCTCTGCTCTGATTAACTCTCCTGGCAAAATCAAGTAATGGATTTCAGTTTAGATTTCCACGTATAGGTTGGTGTTCCTTTGCACAAGATTACCAGCGGAATATACACGAATGTTTAGTAACTTCAGGTCCCTGATTTTACTGTTGTGCATTTTTATGTTTTCAAAACATTGTCCTTTCCTCAAGCAAATGAAGCATGGTCGAAGTAACGTATTGATCTGTCAGCCGCTCGGTCCCCACATCAACAGTGGAAAGAACGTTTTACAGAAGTGGTAATATCTAGTGGTCTATAACAATAAGCCAGACCTGTGTTAGTGGTCAGGCAAGGATTGCTGGAATTTTTTTGTGACTGAACCTACCCAGAGAAGCTTCTTAAGGTTATTTGGTTGGAGACGAGAGTGTTGTAAATTGTGAAGTGCCCAGCACAGTACTCTAGATTGTGGATGTACACAGTAAACACTTAAAAAGATATGCTTGCAAATGCAATCAAGTTAATACATGCTAATCAAAAGAGTGCTTAAAAGTGCGGAGAATATCAGTCAGAATCCTCATCCTCCCCGCGTTCCTTGAACTCTGGCAGTGTCTGTTAAACTTGGATGTAAATCAGAATCATAATCCTGTGGGGGTGCTTGTTAGAAATGCAGATTTCTCCATTCTACTCTGGATCTTTTGAGTCAAAATCTCTGGAGTTGGGACTCAGTGGTCTACTTTTTCAAATCTCACCAGGTAATTCTCTGGCCATGCTGAGTTTGGGAGGAATTGCTCTCTGAAATAAAACTTTGGAAAACCAAGGGCATTCCATGTAGACACCTCCATGAAGAAATGGGTGGGCAGTCAGTACAAGTGCATATCCTGGCTTAGCCTGTTTAATTTTCTTAAGAGGGACATTAATTGTCCCTCTGTTCATTTGGTTGCCAAATGCTCATGAGCTCTGTCCAGACTTGGCAACAGAGTATCCTCACTGGCAGTTCTTGCCAGGGGTTGTAACTTCAGGTCCCTGCTCTCCAACGTTGATCAAATGTTTGCTTTACTCACAGAGAATCCACCCGTCCCTTTTTATATCCTAAAATTTATCTTCAAAACAGAGAAGATCACCAGGATGCAGAATCCCTGAACCACATGGTTTGGACTCAGAACTGGTTGTCATTACCCCATCTACTCTGCTTGGAAAAAGAGCTGGGAGAGGGAGTCTTGTGAGGGCTGCCTTTTCTCTGGCAGCCTGTTGGTGTCTTGGGGTCAGTGAGCACAAGTGTCTGGGCTGTGGGTGAGGCAGTTCTGGACAGGGTGGCCCCGGTGACTCAGAACTAATCGCTAGTGTCCCAGCATTTGGTCCTCACCCGCTTTTGAAAGAGGGGTCTGTCTTCATCATGCACATTGGTAACTGGGATTCCAAATGATTCAGTAGCACAGCAACTGCATTTTCGAACAGATTTTCCAAGGCGAGCTTGAGTGTTTGAAAGACTTCTGGTGGGAGAGACTGGCAGGTGTAATCATGGGTCCTTCTGAATGGCAGACCTGTGGTTCTTCTGCTTGGAAGTTGTCCTTTGTCCATATTATCACCAGGCCTAAGTCCACCTCATCCTTGGGTCTCAGCTTAAACGTTATTCCTCCAGAAAGCCTTCCCTGGTCTTCGAGAACCAAGTTGGTGCTGCTCCTGAATGTTCCCTCAGAAGTTTCTAGAATCCCCATCAATCTTAGCACATGATCATCTACATGTCTGTCTTCTCCAGGAGCCCACGAGGGGAGGTGTGCATCAATCTTGTTAATAGTTGTCCTCCCAGTCTAAGGCCAAATACAAAATAGTAATCCTACAAGTGTTTGCCAAAATTAAGAGGTGAAGACTGAAGAGAATTCTTAGAAAGATGGATGTAAGCCAGTGTTCTAATTCAAGTCATACTGGAAAAATTAATATTACAATCGTTGAATCCCTGAGTTAGACAAAAAGAAAGAAATTAAGAATTATCTGGCTGTTTTTTATCTGCAGTATGGATATCCTAGAGGTATTAGCTGTGTACCCTTGGGCAGGAAGCTTCCCCTCCCTGAGGCTCCTCCAGTATTAAAAATGAAAAATCTCAGCATTAAGTCAACCAGTCATAACAAATCAGCTCACATAGCACCTGGCACAATATAGGTGCTCAGTAAATGCTAGCTGTTCTTTGTTATTGTTTTTTTTTTTTTTTAAAGATTTTATTTGTTTATTTGACAGAGATAGAGACAGCCAGCGAGAGAGGGAACACAAGCAGGGGGAGTGGGAGAGGAAGAAGCAGGCTCATAGCAGAGGAGCCTGATGTGGGGCTCGACCGTAACGCCAGGATCACGCCCTGAGCCGAAGGCAGACGCTCAACCGCTGTGCCACCCAGGCGCCCCTGTTCTTTGTTATTGTAAATGCTGCTTGTGATTTTAAATCCTGACAGCTCATTCACACAACCAACTGGAAGCCATCTAGAGACTCTTGGTCTTGGTGAAAGGCCATGATTGTAATTCCCAGGAAACTCAATTTTGATTTAGATGTCCACAGCATCTTATTTCTACCATTAAAAAAAAAAAAACCCAAATTTTCAAGAGTTTTGGCATGATTGGACCCAAGGGTGGAAGGGGACATGACCAATGGCAAAAAACAAAAACAAACAAGCAAACAAAAACATGCTGGAATCTTAGAAGGAAGTGGAACCACTCCACTATGTGGAGACCTGTTGTCTCCACCCTTTGGTCTAAATAGTGATTATCTCAGGGGCGCCTGGATGGCTCAGTTGGTTAGATGTCCAACTCTTGATTTTGGTTTAGGTCATGATCTCAGGGTCATGAACTCGAGCCCCATGTCTGGCTCCCCGCTCAGCGGTGAGTCTGCTTGAGATCCTCTCTCTCCATTTCCCTCTGCCCCATCCCCCTTCTCACATACTCTCTCTCTCTCTAAATAAATAAATAAATAAATAAATAAAAAAAATAAAAAAAAATATGTGTTTGGGAGAATGCCCTACAAGACTGCTTTATACTATGGCTATAGACAGACACCCCCAAGTTCGTGTCAACTAGGAGAATTTGCAAAATTAGTTTATATCTCATTGTCTCTCTCTGTCCCTGCATTGAGAGCTTGTCCCCGAGCAGAGCAGAGGCTGCAGACAGGCAGGGTCTGCTCAGGGAGATAACGTCGCCTGCTAATTCTGCCTCTGCCGTCCGTGTCTGAGTGATCAGTGATGGGGACCAAGCTTAGACCGGGTCCCCCACGGCCCCCTTTCCGAGCCCGGGAGATGGATGATACGGGGACTCACTCCCTGCTTTATCTTTCTCCAGCTCCCACTGTGGCCCCAGCTGCTCACTTTTATTGTTTGGAAGCTAATTGTAGGACTCCATCTCTCCAAAGAGGAGTCAGGACAGAAATGCAGTGTGCAAAGTGTCCTGAGTCTCTTTCACGTACACCCTGGCTTCACCCCGCCTTGAAACCCAGAGTGAGGAGGCCTTAACGGGCCATCAGAAACGAGACTTCATTTGGGTCTGATGCCACGGACGTTTGAATCACTTTCGAAGAGAAGGCCTCCTCTTTTGGCATCTTCTGATTGTTGTTCCATAAGGAAGGTTTGAAATGATCTCTTCTTCTCTGGAATCGTTAAGTGTATAGACTTCGTTACAACGTGCCTTCGGCAATTCTGACCTGCTGTTTCCTTCGGCAGCCATGGCAGTGAAAGAACAGGATCAGGGGCCGGAGGGAGTCCGTCTCTGCCGCTTCCCAGGGGTGTGACCTTGAGCAAGGAGTTTAGGCTTTCTGGGACCCAGTTTCCTTTGTGGTAAGGTGGGGATGATCAGGAGAGAGTGGGTCGGGAAGTCCTGCAGGGGGAGTGCCTGGCACAGCACCTGCTGAGCACTCAGCATCCAGTGGGTGTCAGCTCTCAATCCCCATGATGTCAGCAGTGGCAGTGGGGGGCCCCAGTGAAGTCACTTGGATGTTTAGAGTTAGCGTTTGTAAAGTGCCTACCACTGTGCCTTGTGTACACTAGGCATCCATTAAATGCTGGCTAGCATTATTATCGTGAAGTTTAAAACACATGCTGCATGGCCTAAAATGTTGTTTTTATTTTTTTTAAATTTTTTTGAAGATTTTATTTTTTATTTATTTGACAGAGAGAGAAAGAGAGAGAGAGACAGCCAGCGAGAGAGGGAACACAAGCAGGGGGAGCGGGAGAGGAAGAAGCAGGCTCCCAGTGGAGGAGCCCAATGTGGGACTCCATCCAAGGACCCTGGGATCAGGCCCTGAGCTGAAGGCAGACGCTTAACGACTGAGTCACCCAGCCGCCCCTATAATGTTGTTTTTAGATAACGTTTTCTCCCAGGCTGTGTGCCTGCACTTGGAAATGTCATTGGGTATAATTTGGCACCATTCTCCCTTCTGCCCCATCTAAATTTTTAGTGTAAATGTCTTATCCACCACAGAACTGTATGTTTTCCCCATCAGTTGATTTCAGGGTCTGAGGTTCTCAGCTGAATGAGTTCATGATGACCGAATCCTTCCAGAGCAAGGGTGATCCGTCCGAAGGGATGGAGGCTGCCCCCAGCGGGCCCATGTTGCCGGCTGGTCTGGGAGTTTGTGGCCTTTTGTCATGTAAGGAATTGGCTGCCCAGCTGACCCTCGAATGCAGCTTTGCCCACAGAGCCATAGGAGCACTCCCTGCTTCAGGCTTGCTCTGTTTCTTTTCCCGTCCAGCAACTTCCTGCTGCCAATACACATCACAGTGGAGACAGTGGCAGAGGATGTGCCTTTCGAGCTTTCTCAGTGCGACCCCAGCCAGAGCCGGGTTGTGCCTGCCTCATGTGCTGCAGCATGGCTCCTACGGGGCATCACCGGGATGAGGAAGGGAGAGGAGAGGAGGGTGATGACAGATGATGAGGGAGAGGAGGTGTCTTGCCTCGAGCTTATGTGGGTTATTTTTCCCCTTAATTTCCATGTCTACATAGTCTGGTCAGAGTGCTCAGTGTAACAACAGAAGCCTTTTATTGAACACTTGCTGTGTCGTATCTCTAGGCCAGGTCTTTTAAATCTCAGTGTCTACACCCAACCTCCCTTCTTTCCTTCCTTCTGCTCATCCATCCTTCTGGCATTCCATCCATCCCTCTGTCCATCCCTGAATTCACCATCTATCTTTTTATCCATCTATCAGCTCACTTAATCCTTAATCCCCAAGCACCCTGATGATAAATGATGCGCTTTTTCCAGGTGGCTGGATGAAGGTTTAGAGGCTGTAAGCGGACCTAGGATACGGCTGGCTTTCTCGCTGTAGATGCTGAGCCCATAACTGCCGTGCCTACTGCCTTTTAGCTCAGCAAATGATAGTTGTTGTTTTCATCCTCCTCATCACCTTTGTGTGATCTACCTTTTCTCTTGCTGATGGAAAAACACATCACTTGCAACTGGGAATAAATGTATGCCTTAAAACCCATACTTGTGCACAAGCCAGGGGTGGCGGTTTAGTTGTGCTACCTGGGGTTGGAATCTGGGTCCCCATTGCCCCCGTGTATGTGGGGCCGAGGGGCATGCAGAGATGGAGCAGGGTTGTCTTTTGAATGGCGAGGAGGCCGCATTAGGGCAGCTGGTCCTGCATGAGTTTGAAGGGAGGGTGAGACTCGTCCGCCTTGGGGGCAGCGCTCCCAAATGGAAAGCCCTTGGCCTCAGCCTTCTGAGAAAGGTTGTCCCAGATGTGGGTCAGGACTTTCTTTCCCATTACAATAGCCCGGCTATCTCTCAGGAGCCTGCTGATAATCAGGAAATGAAATTCACCTTTCCTCCAGTTCCTGAAAAGTGAGAGATGAGGGTTTGCAGGGCACATCATGAACACCGTCTTATTGGAACATGGAATCTCGAGCTTTACAGATGGGGGCCATTATTTTATTTGGGAGAACGAATTTAAGTTTGGCAGTTACCTGAAAGAAAATTAAGTTGCTGATTGCAAGTCCAATTCTCTGTTCTCTGAAGAAGATAGATTGTAATCTTTAATTAATCTATCACTCACACCAAAAAAAAAAAAAAAAAGGCAGGTGTGGGGCATGGGGTTAGGGGGACCGTTCCTGTCACATCTGTTTTGGGTGGCTGGGGCTGCGCCGGGAAGCCCAGATGGCAATATCGGGGCGCTGCCGGCACCAGCACATGGCCTGTTTACTTGTGTTGAGTGTTTTAATGTCCCGGCGAGTCTTACACCTGAGTGCAGCGTGCACATTGAGGTGTGTGCGCTGTGGCCACTGGCTCGCCCATTGTAATGAAGATGAAATGGCTCTGAGGATGACCTTTCCTTGCCTTTGTCTGGAGCCAGCCCTTCTCTTTAACTGAACACCTTTCCAGCACACATGTGCTGAACTCTTGAACCGCTCATTCCCTTCACTGAGCTTATTGCTCCAGCTGCAGTTTATCATTAGATGCCTCCAAAGACTGTGTTTCCTACATTTGACATCAAGATAGAATTTTTCATAACCCTTTACTAGTCATAAATTTGATTGTTAAGGGACCAGGTTAATCTTATTTCTAATACCAGCATCTGATTCTGAAACCCTGATTTAGGAGCGTTTTTCTTTCTCCTACCTTCCTAAAATGCAGGGTGGGAAAGTATAAAATATGTCACCTGATATTGGAGGATTGTTTATTTCTGTTCATTTTGTCCGGAATAGTACCTGAGAGATGCATTTGAAAACTTACCTTGTTTATATGTTTCTTCTATTGCAATTTCTTCCATTACCTGGAAAGGTCGCTTTGGACAGCAAGCGAAGCTATGCCCTTTCACAGCTGGGGGGCGAATGGGGAAAGGAGCCCCGGTAAGGAGGCAATTTGGATACCGCAGAAGCATCTCAAGACAGGAACGATCGTTTTGTGTTGTGTAACATTTAAGGAACTAGTACCCCTTGTAACTCATGTCTGCCTTTATCACTTAACCACGTCCTGTTGCAACGGCTTCATTGTTTTTCCTGGAGCTTCTCTGTGCACGACACATGACACATAGTAGGTGCTCCATAAATATTTGGTGAATGGAACAGTGGCATTTGGATTTGTCATTAGGTGCACAGACAAAGCCACGGTAGCTCTATGAGGCGGTGACTCATTTTTGAGGCTCAGTGAGCATTGTTCAGCTCCTAAGCGTTTTTTGTGAGGATTAATTGAAGTAACTGGTGAAAATACTCAGTGCTCTGCCTCTCTGCTTGGCATGTGGTAGGCATGTTTGTCACAGAACCTATTGTAGTTCTAGAAAGAAAACTTAGAGCATTATTTAGGGGAAGAAGGTACAGTAGGATTTTAAAGAGTGTATTTCTCTTCCAGTAAGCAGTTCTGCATTGATGAGAATTGAGCACAGAATAAGTGCAAAATATTTCGTTAATTCTTGTTGACAGAAGTAGGACTTCAGGTCCGAAAATGTTATATTTTAGGGTGCACACAGATGCATTACTTTAAATTTCTAAACTCTCCT
Source organism: Ailuropoda melanoleuca (assembly GCF_002007445.2). Taxonomy (NCBI): domain Eukaryota; kingdom Metazoa; phylum Chordata; class Mammalia; order Carnivora; family Ursidae; genus Ailuropoda; species Ailuropoda melanoleuca. The sequence goes on from NC_048229.1 coordinate 72,346,220, forward strand.
CCAAGGATGGACAGATCTGCACATGTGATATCTGTACAAATTATACTGGCAGTGACTCTCTGGGAAATGAAATTTCTGCACTTCCACCGAAGCATGTTTTCCCCCTAAAGAGAGGCAGCTGGTAATTACTAATGCTAATGTCGGGGTGAAGTGCAGTAGATAATCTAATACAGGTGATGGCCCCCTGAGCATTTATACTTGATGCTGGAATGCGTTCGTTTCCTTTATCTTGCTATTCATGCGCCTCTATTGAGCAATTTACTCTCTCTTCATACATAGGATCAGATCCAATATAAATTTATAACACCACACTACATTCAAACATGGATATTTCCCAGTTCCCAGTGTTTGTGGCTCCCGCTTACAACATACTGCACGTGTGTGCACGCACACACACACACACACTTTTGCTGCAAGCCGCACACCAATCTCAGAAATAGAATCAAGAGTCCTTCTTTCTTTTTCCACCAACACAGTTTCTCTGGCTTCTGATCTATGGTCAATGTCTGTGTGAGGGAGTGTTGCAATCGTCCATTTAGATATGGTAAGGGGAAAAAAAGAAAAAGGGGGAAAAAAGTAATAACCGCAGAATCCTGTGCAGGATTAATGTCCTGCAGCAGAGAACAAAAGCAAAAACAGATTCGTGAACCCAAGTGTTCTTTAAATATTAGTAGTTAAGAGGTGATCATTTATTCGTGTATGCCCAATCTTGATTCTGAGCTTTGGTTCCAGACATGATGGTAGTGTTGCTTGGACCCAGGTTCTCCCACATAGGTGTCGCGTGTGATAGTCAAACATACTTGCTGGTTGTAAACACATCAGTCCGTGCTCATGGGTATCATTGGTGGTCATGAGATCCACTGATATGGAGTAAAAGCAGGAAAGAATTGTCTTTGGTTTTGACCTACAAACAAGATGTCATTTTCGAACTGTTCATTATTGCTGACGTTGACTGCGGGCCTCTGACCGTGGAATGTGTCTGCGTCTGTATCTGTGGAGAGTGGCTACACTCTGGGCTTCTGACTGTTACCTCTTCCTGAGCAGTGAGTTTCTGTGTGTTCCTGTGAGCTCCTACTTACTTTATTCAGGGAAGTTCTGTATGAGAATTATGTCCCCCTCGGTCACCTGAGTTGGGGGGTTGGTGAGTAGATATAATTAATTTAGACTTCCAGAGGCCTTTGAAAATATGTGGAGAACTCAGTGTATTTTCTGAACTTTAAGTGTGAAAAGCAGTTTACAAAACTGCACGTACTATATGCATCTCCTTTATCACACACACATGTGCGTGGACACACACATCGAGTTACTCACTGTGGGCCAGGCTACATGCTATAATTCAGTTATTCGAGGTGAAGGTAATGAACTTTGTCAAATAGCTGTGGATTCCAATTCCGCCTCCACCACTGACTGGCTGAGAGATGGGACATTAGATAAGTAAGTTTGCGCTGGCAAACCTCGAGGTCCTGATGTGTAATGTGACAACTGCGAGTGGCCCTGCCTTTCCATAATGTGAGTGGATTCAGCACAGATCTAGGAGCTCAGAAAGTGCACAGTGTCTCACTTCTTACCATTTCTGCGTTTTCCTTCCCTTCTTCTCTGATTTCTCTTCTTTTGTGAAGAGAAATGGGTTGCTTTCATAATATGAAAAACAAAAAGTAGTTAAAAATTTTTTTTTGTTTGTTTTGTTTTGTTTTTGTTTTGTTTTGTTTCGAAGAACTGGCCAAGGACTGGTGGGACTATTTTCATGGACTGGCCTCCTGCTCGAAGCCAGTTACCAGAGGGCCTCTCTGAACAGAGGATAGAAAATGTGTGAATTAGGCAGACCCTAGCTATCCACCTGCGTTTAATTTTCATGATTTTTTCAAGGGATGCTTTCCAGGGAAAACTCCCACATTTCAGGGTGTGAAATGGAAGCTAGCAGGAATCCCGTGTGTCCATGCATCTCAGGCCCTCCCTGAATGATAGCGGGTAGATGACCCTATGCAATGACGTGTTTGTGCGGTCTTCCAGCATGTGGGTCCGTGGTAAGGAGAGCGCTCCCGACTTTGTATAAGGTGAAGGACTCTGCATTCCTCAAGCTGGAAAACATACAATATCATGTCAGGTCTGAAAATTAGGAGAAAAAAAGAGGGATAATCTGAAGATGGCAGATTGGACGTTGCTGGAACTTATAGTAAGCCTGTTTCCTGGCTTGGCTTTGAATCTGGTGCAATTGTCAGGGAGTGCTGCGATTGTCAGGGAGTACAAACTGCATAGTACGAGGCAGTCTGCAGAGGTGAATGCTTTTCCTGGGGTTGCACTTCTACAAGTGTGTGCTTCACGGGGTCACGCACGAGGCCTTGGATGCTCCAGAGGGTAGAGTTACAGCCCACTGTGATTTTATGAAAGCCACAGAAATGCATTTCGAACAGACAGTTCTTATGGCAGCCCCCTAAACTGACATAACCCTCAATCATAATTCAGTGACGGCATTTCTACAAGAAGCAAAGATAATGAGCTCCAAGTGCTTTCATTTTCTTTCTTTCTTTCTTAATATAGGGAAAACTGAGGTGGGACTCTGTTAGCACCAGATGAGGGCCCTGGGAGTCATCACCGTCTGATCCCTGAGGACATTAGACCATTCTTTTTCTGTAGCCAGAACCAATAGTGAAATGATAGGAAGATAGTAGAAGCAAAATAGTAAAATAAGTAAGTAAGTAAATAAATAAATAAGTAAAGTAAAAATGATTTTTTTTCTTTCCTGGTATGAAAGTATATGTGAGTTCTATGTGCATGTAGAATAGGGGTGTGAAGGGGGAAGGGAGGCTATGTGACACAGAGCCTGTTGTTATTTCTTGAGCACACTATGTTCTCCATGTGGGTTGGCAGGGTTCCTGCACACACAGCCATCAGGGACCCAGGTAGATGTTGGCTCCATTGTCTCACAGATACACTGTCTGGCACATGTGGCCTTCTTGTTCACTACTGGAGTCGCTTTCCACAGCAGATGTATGCTTTGTTTTGGAAAGTCACATGTCACTTCCAGTCAGCTGCCTATTGGTCAGAACTAATCATGTAACCTCACAGTGGGAGGGAATGTAGCATCTCCCCATGGGCCTAGAAGGAGAAGAAAAAAGATGTGCATTCACACTCTTAAGACTTTACCAAAATGATGCTCCTTTCGCCTACAAAGAAAAGAATTAAGGGACTATACTGTTGGTTGATACCATTGAACTTGGAAACAGCAAAAGACAGGCTTATTGCAGGAAGTGCCACCATATGTAGGGAATAGTGAGCTTAAGAAACTCATACTTCAGAAGCATAGGTGAAAAAACACTTTTGAATAAAAGCAAGATAAGTAGATCAGTGATGAGTTTATGGTGGGATGATTTTATGTTCCTGATCTCTGGAGGTGGGTTCAAGGAGGAAGAACATGTCCCCTCAACAAAGGATTTCTCGATGCCACAGATGGGAACTGGGGTTAGTTGATCCTTGGGGTCTGACTCAGTATAACTTTTCCTTAGTCTTACACATTGCAAGTTCTCATTAATGTAAACGAAGTATTTGAACCTGGAATGCACAGACTTTTAGCAGAAGAATGAGAGTTAAAGTGTCTTAAAGACATGCTATAGACATTTTAAGTTAGTATTGTAGCCAATGTTGAAGTCAAGTGAAAGCAATCAGACATCTTACATAGCAAAAATGCCACTGTTCCAGCTAGTGCTTGGTTCACTTGCATAAAACAGAAAACCCAAAATATTATTGGCTTCAACACAGAAGGGCTTATCTTTCCATGTAAAAGAAGTCCATGGCTAGGTGGCTAGTCCAGGACTGACCTGATGGTTCTATGAAGTCATTGAAAACTCCTCTTATTTTTCTGTTCCACCATTCTCAGCCATTTGCCTTCTATCCTGAGAAGTTAACTTCTTGATCCAGGATGGCTCCTGGAACCTCTTCTGTTGGGTTCTTCCTGAGTTCCAACCTACAGAAAGCAGAAGGAAAGGGGAGGCAGAAGGAGGAATGCACCTTCCAGCTGAGTCACCTCCCTCAAAGGAGTTTCCCAGAAGTGCCGCTCGGTACTCACTAACATCCCATTGGCCAGGACTGAGTCACATGGCTACATGTAACTGCAAGGGAGGCTGGCAGATGCAAGTGATTTGTTTACCCGAGGGCATTACTCCACTGCATCATTACCCTCCTGATGGTAAGGGAGAGGGAGAGAGGATTATGTTCCATTCTCTCCTGCTGTGCCTCTCACCGGAATCAGCTTGCTACTCATACTAAGAGCTGCTACCCTCTTGGCTGCCAGGTCCCTTTGAGAATGAACCTCTCCCACCCCTATCACAAAATAGCCCCAGATATCTACCCACAGAGAGATTAAAGTTAGGGGAAGTTTATCTTTGGTATCTTCGTATAGATACCAAATACTTTGTATAACTTTCTTCTACATTTTGGATTCCTCCCAGGAATCTAATTGTGCAATTTCTAAGTCCTGTGCCATTGTGCCTACCAGGCTCATGCTTCTGTCAGTATCCTGTACTCCCATTTTGCCATTCTTCTCTTTTTTCGTCTGCCCCTCTAATCGCAGATAAGAAGAAAATAATCAAATACAACGAAGTTAGATTAGGATGCCCATTCCTGATACTACTCACATGGGCATTTTCCACTTAGAAAGTGAGTATTTGGGGTGCCTGGGTGGCTCAGTCAGTTCAGTGTCCAACTTTTTATTTCAGCTCAGGTCATGATCTGATGGGTTGTGAGATCGAGCTCTGCCTTGGGCTCTGTGCTCAGCGCAGAGTCTACTTGAGATTCTCTCTCCCTCTGCCCCTCCCCTTCGTGCTCACATGTGCGCTCTCTCTGTCTTTCTAAAATAACTAAATAAATCTTAAAAAAAAAGAAAGTATTCTATGTAATTTGAGGTATTAGGGTTAACAGTGGGGAATATTTACAAACATTGGAGGAGAGATGGAGTCATGTTAAGAAAGGGAGCTTTTGGGTATGAGTAACAGAAAACCATTAAAAGTAGCTTGAGTAACAACAAGAGCAAGATATATTATCTTTCATCAGAAGAAGTCTGGAGCTCAAGCAGTTTCAGATTTGGTTAATGCAAAGGCTTAAAAATGTCATCTGGCACCTAGATTAGCTCTGACTTTCTTCTCTGCTTTCCCTAACACGTTGGTTTATTCTCTGAGGCAGGCTCACCTCATAGTCACAAAATGGTTGCCAAGTCCCAGGAATCACTTGCAGATAATAATGAGCAGAGACTCAAGAGATAAGAATGTTCCTGTCTCATGTATGCTTTAAAAAGTGAAGAACACCTTTCCAGATGCCTCTGTCAGTAGAACCCCCTCATGAGACATTGGCCACAATGGCATCGCATACCTATCTGTGTCTCAGCAAGGGAAATGAGACCACGACAACCGTCTCCCACAAGTCAGGCATTCTTTTTTGGGCCGGGAGTGGGAGAGACTGGAAGTTTGTCATCAAGAATGAAGGGAGGAATAACGGCTGTGGAGCAGGCAGCCAACAGTGTCTGCCCGGGGTCCCCCGTGGCATCCATATTGGCAACCATTTCCCTGTGTGTGAATTCCCTGTTAGAATGGCCCTCCTTTCCGTCATTAACTCTGGGGGTCATGGTTTGGTCATTGAAACTTCCCACCCAGTACCTTCAATAGAGGCCTGGACCCTGTCATGGAAACTTTTCAGTGGTTGCCAAATCCTGTCCTTAGTAATATACTGAGTGTACCAAATCCTAAAAGACGTGGAATAGAAAAATCTGGAGCCAAGGGCAGTTCCCAATATTAAATCCTTGGCGATAATGCAGGCTTTAAACCTATAAGGCTGAGACCTTACCTTTTGTGCTCCTTGGATTGTAGAAAGAGCATCCATCCTCGAAACAGGAACCTATCAGATGCCTTGGATATACTGACAATACATTGATGAGAATTGAATACCCATAAATTGCACAGCCCCCAGAGCCCCGGTGGGTGCCCTGTCTGACTGCTTATGATTCAGAAACCCTGTTTATTTGTATCAAGGACAGTTGATACTTTAATCATCAATAAACTGACGTTCCAGCAGCCTGCCATAAATTTCTTGTCAAAGCAGAGATTATTATTAGATCACTGTGATGAACGATAATCCCTACCTAGACTTACATTCGTCACTTTCAAAGCCTCCAGTTGTAGGGCTTGCAGGTTACTACAGTAAGAAAAGCGTTGCTGAGCAGAATCCCATGTTAACTACTTTCAAAATATCCATGAATTAATTGACTTGTGTGTTTTGATGAACATCTGGCATGAGCTCTTTCCATTGAATGAAACATTGAGTTTTGAGAGCAAATATTTTGGTAAGGAAATGGAGAACAGATACTGGTATTGTCTCTGGTTGTAATTGTTTAACAGTGGGCATCTCTCAATGATTGCTAATGTTTATTATATTAATTATTGATAAGAAAATCTGACTCCTTAATAATAATACAGCCATACTTACGGTTTATTGAAAGCACCGTGCTGAGCACTTTGCATCCCGTATCTGATTGAATCTTCTTATCGAGTAGACATCATGTCTGTTTTACTAAGTAAATGGTTGCTCATTTGCTGATGAGGAAGCCGTGAATGACTGAACTAAGTCACTGCTGCAGTCACGGAGCCATTAAGTGGCAGAGCTGTATTTGAGACAGAACTCTGAGCCATTTTCTGGCTCACTGCAATGCACAGTGGGTTCAAATGAAAATATTAAAAATGAGATTATTTCTAGAATAAGACAGCAAACTAAATGTGAATTAATTTTCCATTCTCACATTAAGGATTATTTTCCGAGGCAGATACCCACAAATTACCAGCATGTGCTGGTTCCCTGAGACAGCTGCGTCTTAGCTCCTTAGGACTCCAGAGGGTGGTCTGATTAGGTGGTGACTTCCTTCCTACTGGCAGCATTCTAGCCAGGGTGGGGCGGTTTGCCAGAGTCAGAAGTTTTATGGGAGACCTGTTTGCATTAAGTGATGGTCCAGGTCCCAGCTCAAGGATGCTGCATTGGTTCCAAGCTCTGCCTTCAGCAATCAGTTGCCTGTAGGACCATCATGGCCTTCTGTGCATGGGATGTCTTCAGATTGTTTCTATTAATCCATTCATAAATAAGTTCAACAGTCTCATTTCCTCAGATACAGGGAAGAGTGGAGAGAAGCCAACGATGCCTGGTGGTCATGGTTGGCCATGGAGTAGCTTTTAAGCCCCCGCCCTGGAACAGGCTCTGTATTCGTTTTCTGGGGCTTCCACAGCAGAACACCACAGACTGGATGGGTTTGAACAATAGGAGCTTATTTCCTCACTGTATTGGAGGGAAGCTGGAAGTCCAAGATTAAGGTGGTGGCAGAGTTGATTTTTCCTGAGGCCTCCCTCTTTAGCTTGCAGATGCCCTCCTTCTTGCTCTGTCTTCACACGGTTATCCCTCTGTCTGTTGGGCACATCCCTGGTGTCTCTTCCTTTTCTTATAAGAATACCAGTCATATTGGGTTAGGGATCTACCGTCATGACTTAATTTAAGCTTAATGACTTCTTTAAAGGTCCTGTCTCCAAATACTGTCACATCATGGGTTAGGACTTAAGTGTATGAATTTGGGAGGGACACAGTTCAGTCCATACCATGCCCCATGCTGGCCATGAGGGGTGATCTGGTGAATGAGGAAGAAACAGTCCCCACCTTCCATCAGTTTTCAGGGAGGAAGAGAAGGCAGTCTTTAAAAAAAAATTAAAAAAAAAAAGGAGAAAAACATTCACTGAGTTAAATAATCACAGGATGGTTAGTGCCATGAGAAGGAGTGTAAGGTCCTAGTGCAGCTTAGAACAGGTGACTCCAACTTTGTGTAGGGATGGAGAAGGCTTTCATAAGGAGATCAGTTTGGAACCGAAGGAGATCAGTTTGGAACTGAGGCACGAAAGGGAGGAAGAGGAGTTTAGGCAGGAGAAGAAGGAAGGCTTGGGATGTCGAGTAGAGCCAACAGTAGGTGACCAGGACATTAAGCCTGGTCCTATTCCAGACAGTTCCAGGAACTGAAAGGCAGCCCGCATGGCACATATCTGGAAAACAAGGGTGAGGGATTGTCCAGAAGAACATTAGATCCATAGTTGCAGCCCTTTGTAATCATATCTAATGATTGGCAGCTGATGTGCTCAAGAATTGATGGTTTGTGATTCTGCGTTTACATCCTGTTTGTTGAAATGAGAAATTCTCAAAAATTCTGGGTCCCTAAGACTCAATTAGGAGTTCATTTTCAAAATATATCTTCCTGGACCCCACTCTTCAGCAATTCTGATAACATCCTGGATGGGGTCCAGGAATCTGTATGTTCAACAAACACTCCTGGGTCCAGGGGCCCAGAAACCTAATCTAAAGAGACAAGCTGTTGCCATGTTCCTTAGAAAAGCATAGAAAAGTTGAGTACTACCAGACCTATTGGAATGTCTGCCGGATCCAACCCAGGGGGGTGGGGTGGAAACTAACCTTTACTGAGCCATTGCATTGGGGACACTATAGTATGTGCTTTGTGTATATCTGCTCTTTCAGTTGAATACAACAGTCCTGCCGAGGGGACACATGAGTGTATGCATTTTACAGATGAGCAAAGTGAGGGACTGAGGGGCTAGCTCTGTTTCTAAGACCACACAGCTTGTAAGTGACTGAGTAGACACCCACACACTAGGTTCAAACAGCCCTGCAGTGCATGTGCTCTCAAGGTATAGTCGCTAGTACTCCTAATGCCTACTGAGCACTTCTCATTCATTAGGTGATTCAGAAAGTCTGGGATCGTGGACCTGATTTGAACCAAGAGTCTGTGGTTGATTCTCTTCAAAAACCTGGCAAAAGCCCTTGGACCTCACTCATTCCTTCCACTTGTCATACACATTATTAATCTTCTTTACCAAAAAATCCAGATTGCTTAGGAAAATAAAATACAGACAACTCTGGACAGAATCAGAATTCTCTTAACGATGAACTTTTCAACATAGTTTGTGTCTCAACCCAAAGGCATTCTCTCCCTAAATTAAAAAAAAAAAAAGTAATAATAAAATTGAGTTTATTTTAAAAATTGCTTTGCAAACTCCTTTGGAGCACATCGCTGCCTTAGCGGATGAATCATATTTTTAACTTTCACTTCGCATCAACTTAAACTTAATCTGTCAAGGAATTGATGGGCCCGTTGACTGTAAATGAGTTCGCCTTTCATGCAGTGCTGTTCTGTCCCCTTGCCACAGAAATGAGTCCAGGTCATTCCAATATATTTAATTAATTTTAGAGATGAAATTATTTTGCCCAATAACTGGAATGCTAATAGGACTTATTGTAATGGCTCTGTTCAGGTTTGTTGGTTCGAAAATAAACGCCTTCATTTCAATATTTGCCTTTCGGTTGCAGCCCGTTAACACGTCATACACCATAACCCGACGAACATCATGGCTTAATTATAAGTTAATGTGCACTCATTTTTGTAAAGCAGATTTCTATCTTAAGTGCTAAGTTTTGCCCCCCAAATATGCCCCTGGATTGAAGTTTCCAACAGAAGGACGGATTGGAGTGACATAACTCATACTTTTCAACATAATGGCTCTATCGGTGCCTTGATAATACAAATTTGAACTGATTTTTGGAAGTTAGAGTAAAGTGAGGAAAATAAATCTTAGCTTGCTGGAACATAATTGGGGCATTGAGATTTTTGGGGGTGTAGTACATCTGTAATGGGGAGAGGTTGCCAGTTGTAAGGGAGGGACAATAGAACCTCTGCAGAATCTAAGGCAGAATTAAAATCTGCATATTAATAGCCTTCCTGCCAGTCCCGAATAGATTCATTCTTCACATCTCAGATATATAAAGCTTAGTTCAAAATAAATTCTGGGGAACGTTCAACCTGATTGAATCTGCTGTAAGCTCTGTTAATATATTTGTTCGAGTCACTTGCACTCAAAAGCTTTTTAGACAGAATATCACTTTTTTATATTATTCATGGTAATGTAATTCCCCCCTTTAATCTCTTCAGGGTTTCCCATTAAGTCATGATATGCGGTTCAGAGAAAGTTGGATCGACCATTAATCACACTATCTGGACTTCTCTGTGTCTACTTTTTGTCCATCTCTTAAATCAGTCCCTTGGCAGCAGCAGCAAGACATGGGGCCACTCCAGACCATTTGATCGAAGAGCTCTTGTCAGGAGATGGGGTGGCTAATCTGCAAGCCAGCTAATGGAAATCATTCTGCCGAGGAAATAAAACCAAACAACACGAACAAAATCACTATGTATTATAGGAATCAAGTACATTCTAAATGACTTAATCCTACAGTTTGGGTATCAAGCCTAGGGGTAAAATGCATTTCGTAGATGACGTGAGTGACCCAAATACCTACAACGTATATATGCATAACCCGTTTCAGGCAGGACACCTGTCAGAGATGGGGACTCTTTAAAGCTGTTTTCATTTGACCAAAGTAAAAAAGGGCATGTGGATTGGGGGGGGGTGGATAAAAAGAAAAGAAAAAAAGGAAAACAAGAAGGGGGAAGAAAAGGAAAGGAAAAACTGAAATGTTTTCTCTCCTCACAATCAAGGGAAAAGCCCACATTAAAAACACCAGATACATGGTACATGTTCAATAAATATTTGTGGTTGAATTCAGTTACCTGGTATTTTTCTAATTTTTATTTCAAAAAGAATGGTTGTGAATCTTTAAAAGTTCTTTGACTTTCTCTTCTTTCCTAACCCCAAAGTAATAATTTGTTAATGCTGTCATTAAAATGCTCTTATTTGATAATTTTATTTAAGACCAAAAAGAGACAAAGCCAGCTGAAGGATTTGAAGGTCATAGAAACTAATTTTTGGCCTAGAACAAGGTTGGCAAACTTTGTAAAGGGCCACTTAGTAAATATTTTTGGCTCTATGGTCCATAAAGTATCCATCACAACCGCTAAACTGTGAAGTATAGTAAAAACAGCCATAGATACACGTAAACAAGTGGGGATGGATGTGAGTCAATAAAATTTTATTTACAAAAATGGGTGGTGGACTGGATTTGGCCTGTGGGTCATAGTTTGCTGGCCCCTGGAGCATGTGTTTGTGAGATGTAATTTCAAAAATCATTTTTGTTTGATTTTTGTGGTTTAAGAACATGATATTTTCGATCTTGGATGACTGCTTGTCTTTTGAATTTTCACTTCTTTCTGACATAACACAAAGCCCTTGCTTTGGGATTTCTCGTTAACTGTGACACTTCTCATGGAACATCTTACTCCTGGGCCCTTAGGGAACGGCGACGAACTGGAATGGTTGTTTGGAGCCAGCATGGACATGATGCTTTCCATACTCGGGCAACTGGGGAAAACATCAAGAGTTTGGAGTAAGGATTCGAAACCAAAAGATTGAAGGCTGAATTCATTTTTTTTTTTCTTTTAGGATAAAGAAAAAAGAAAGGAACAGGGGAGATGATGTGACTCCTTACTTGGTTAGAGGATCAGAGTTAGTTGATGAATTTGTTATAAGGGTGTGTTGTGAAGTCTTTTGAGGACAGATGCTGCATAGTTAGGCTTCTGAGTAACAGACAATATATTCTATGATGAAGGCATGAAGGAATCATACTAGTGGTTTTGGAAGAAACCTAAGGAAAACAGAAACCTCAGTCTTTTCCCTGAGTGTTACTTAGGTTGCTTGTGTATCATGATCTGAATTGTCCAAAGAGAAGAGGACTCGTGGTCGTGTGAACTCCTGTTTCTTTGTTTATATTTAAAACGTTAACCCTAAAAATTGACATAGTGTAGTAAGGAACTGGGAGACTGTCTCCCTGCTTTCTTGGAGAGAGGGACATCCATTGTATTGTTGCAAGTGCTTGAATGTTCCAGGGAGGCAGGGCTAAGGCGATCTGGTCTGTTCCTGTCACTCTTTCAAAGGAGAGGAGTACCCCAAAGGTAGATGAATGCACATGCTAGCTGTTTGCTCCCGCACCTCTGCTCTGGAGGGTGAATCCCATCGGTGGCAAGTTGGCTCTCCTGGCCACCACCGCTTAGATCACCAGGGACTGAGACGCCCTTAGTGCCCCATCCTCCCAGGAAGCAGCCCTGACAAAGCAGGCTCTGTCGCCTTCCGGCAGACCAACGTGATTGCTCTGCTCGAGGTCAAGATCGGTGGAAACCAGTTTTACCTTTCCTGGTCCGGGGCTGGGTGCCCAGACAGGTGTCATGTTACCTGTATGGTTTCCAATCCACAAAACCGCCTCCTTCCACACATGGCAGCAAATGCGGGGAGGCTCTCAGGATTGAGTGGGAGAGGGTTCCTGGCTGTGTTGCTAGAACCAGGTCCTAGTGGGGGCTGAGCTATCTTTGGCTTCCTGACATGCTCTCTAACCCATTCCCTGGGGCGCCCTCTGGAAGGAAGATGAGGGAGGGGTCCCTGGTGGAGTGACCCACCAATCAAGGCACTCCTTAAATGGACCCAAAATTTCACATGGAAGTGTGACCTCCAGTTAAAGCCAGATTTTCCTGACCCTGGACCCCCTCCCCCAGAAAAAGATTATACTGTGATACTATTCTGATGAAGTCGTCTTACCCTGTAAACTGTCATGTGATTTATACAAAGCCATCTGCTTCCATACAGGGTGTTTTATTTGGGATCCAGGAGGAGAAGGCGCATCTGCACCCTCCATAGCATCTGAATCTTAGTGGATAAAAGCACTGAGAGTTCTCTAAAGGGGACTTGTATGGGTCTATTTATAGTTTGATAGCATTTTATAATCTGGCTCCGCGTTGTCAGCCATACATGGAAGTGAACCTCTCTGCTGGTTTCCTGAGCAAGGTGGCTGTGGTCAGAGATGCACCGAACATGGAGTCTCCCATGGGCTGATCGGCCGCACATGCAGCCTCTGTCTGTGGCTCCTGTGTGCGTGTCCCCTGGAAGTTTTCTTCTGTAGCTCCCATCATTGTTTGTCTTCCAAAAGAAAAGCAGGTTTTAAGTTCCTTATCATTCATCCATTCATTATTCCTTCTTCAATTCTTCTCCTTGTTTCTTTTCTACTTCCCTCCCTTCGTCCCACTCTTCCTTCCTTCTCCCTTTCCCCCCACCCTTCCTTCCTTCTCCCTTTCCCCCCACCCTTCCTCCCTTCTCTCTTTCCCTTCCTGTTTTGATAGGCTTTAATTTTTACCCAGGTCTGGAGATCAGGAGACCACTGTCATCAGAAGGATGGTTTGTGATACTCACAGATCCCAAGAGAAAGGGGGCCCACCATGCTGTGGGACAACACAGAACAGCTCCAGGGCTGTTCAGGAGGGAGAGGGGAGCCTTTATTGTGGTTTCTGCTGCTGAGAGGACCAGGGAGGAAGGGTAAGCAGACTTAAGATGGAGTAGTTTGCACTATTTCAGCAGGCCGTGAGGCAGAGGGGCTCTCCTCAGTTGCCTGGTACCTGGCCATGGGGTGATCAGGGCAGGTAGATAGTGGCCCAGAAAGTGGGAGCCCCATAGTGGAGATAGTGGGCGTATAGGCTCTAGGGTGGCTGATTTGCATTTGAAAAGGACACTGATCCATGAGTTGTTCCCTGTCTCTAACAATCAACTAATCCTGGTGCAAGTCTGCCCTTGCACCAAAGATCCCCAGGACCATCTTGTTTGTCTTTTTTTTTCTTTTTTAAGATTTTATTTTATTTATTCGACAGAGATAGAGATAGCCAGCGAGAGAGGGAACACAAGCAGGGGGAGTGGGAGAGGAAGAAGCAGGCTCATAGCAGAAGAGCCTGATGTGGGGCTCGATCCCATAACGCCAGGATCACGCCCTGAGCCGAAGGCAGACGCTTAAGCACTGTGCCACCCAGGTGCCCCATCTTGTTTGTCTTTTAAATCACACCATTGAATGAAACCATCCAGGACACCGATGTCAGTGCTCCATTCAGGGCACACAGATTTGATTATTCAACTCTTTCCTTCTCTATTTTTGAGTCACTCCCAGAAGGGACTCCCAGATTTGATGGCTCTCGGAAGTCCACTGCCCACCCACAGCCTAGGACTGTGAGTGGTCGCCCAGTGCGTTGTGATGACGGAAGTGGGACCTAATGCAGGAGAGCATCCGCGGATTGCACAGAATTTGTAATCCTTACCCAAGCATTAATTTTGCTGCGCAGGCAGCCTATTCTCCCACAAAGCACTGACTAAGAAGAAAAGGGGCCCAGAGCACCCAGCGGGGCCTGGCTGACAGCTTGTGCCTCCCTTGCCATCGAAGATTCTGAGAAAGATGGAGACATCAGCAGGAGTGAAGGAGAATTTGGAAGGAGTGTTTTTAGTGGCTTATTTTCTTCTTCCTTCTATCCTCCTTTCTTCTTTCCCTCCCTCTCTCCCTCCCTTCCTCCTTCTTCCTTCCTTTTTAATAATTTTTAATTATAAACATAGTTAATGCTATGAATGTGCAAAAAAATTATTTAAAAAAAGCCTTCTGGCTTTTTACAATCCTCCAGAGGCATGCATATTTCTTTTTTTTTTTTTTTAAAGATTTTATTTATTCGACAGAGATAGAAACAGCCAGCGAGAGAGGGAACACAAGCAGGGGGAGAGGGAGAGGAAGAAGCAGGCTCACAGCAGAGGAACCTGACGTGGGGCTTGATCCCATAATACCGGGATCACGCCCTGAGCCGAAGGCAGACGCTTAACTGCTGTGCTACCCAGGCGCCCTATATTTCTAAATTTAAATATACTTTCCGACCCTGTGTGGGGAAAGGAAGTATTTTCTAGCCAAGCTAAAAGACAGGGAAGACATTCCCTTTCATTCTCTTGCCCATGTTTCAAAGCATGTTTTTTCTTAATATTGTTCATTTGATGAATTATTGTTGAATATTGTGAAGCACACAGAGCTGGAGCTTTGGACCTTGTGTCTTTGGGCAAATTACTTGTTCTCTCTACACCTCGGCTTATTCATCTGAGTAATGGGGATAATAGCACCATCTACATCTCAGAGCTTTTGTGAGTAGTCCTCAAGATAATGTGTAAGATGGACCATTACACACTTTGCACTAAAGGAATGTCACTTCCTCCTGCCACTATTCTTATTATTATCTTTCCCTTCACTCCTTAAGGGCCTTATTCTTCACCCTAAGTAGGTGGTATGGGGCATAGTCACTCTTTGGAATAGGAAAAAATGTCTCACAATTTTGAAGGACTTGATATTCGGAGTGATTTTACTAGAAACTTCAGAGAAGCCTCCTGTTTTGACATTGCCCACAAATACCAGAGGAAGACTCTTCCGAGCATTGCCAAGGAGAAAAATGAGATTGCCAGCTTAAATAAATGTTATCCCAATCTCTGCAGAACCGTGATGTGTCTGATTTTTTTAAAGTGTCGACTGCAGGGTATTTATTATTCAGCGATAATAATAAATCGCTGCTTATGAAATCCGGGGACTCGAGTGTCCTGGAGGGAGGAAGCAAAGTGCAGAGAGAAGAGCTTCGAGAGGCAGAGGTCCAGCCAGACCCGGGCTATTAATCATCGCCCTCCATTATTTCCTGAAGATTCATTCATTGTTCTGTAGGTACCTAGAGGGTCAATTAGAGACCACAGACAGGCTTTTTCAAAGACACAGGAGGGTCAATTAGGCCCTCCTTATAATTTTCTGCTTTAACAGCAAATGCCAGCCTATTGCAAATCAGATGCAAGGCAGTTTGGAAATAAACAGGGTACTTTCCCTCCTCCTTCTTTAAAAAGAAAGGAAGGTAAAAAAGACTCCACAACGAGATATGGAGGCGATCGGCTCTTGGTAACATATGGCTTGCCGTCAGGCTCTGGTTCAAGTGAGGCAGAGGGGATCTTATCATTGAGACTTGTCGGAAGCAGACTTCTTGTGGGGTCAGAGCACCAGGAACGCTCAGGGAATTTCTGTGATGGAACGGTCTGTTCCCATCTCCCAGGTGATTCATTTATCTCGGGCGTGATTGGAACTACACTGGCATGAGGGTATGATTATGAAGTATCCGAAAGGATACCTGAAATCAATGTAAGAGATACTCACACCGACACATGGTGGCTGGGTCACCATTGCCCATCACATGTTTGGAATGATTTCAACTCAACACACATAAGTGCTGTTTTGGATGACACTGATTTTTATTCGTTTTCCCTGGGATTGGCAAACAAAGTTTGAAACACATTACAATGAGGTCAGAGGAGGAAGGGAATTGTCCTCAGTGATGGAAATATGAAAGAAAGATTGTCAGAAGTCCACATACCCCCTTTTCTCCTACGATTTCAAAGCGGCTTGCTAGGTTTTGAATCTGCCTGTTCTGAATGTCTAATCTTACTTACAGAATGAAGGATGCGTTACTGCTCTGCTTCGAGACCCAGTGCTACTGCTCTATCATCAAATAGAGATCTGGAAGCAAAGAAGAAATACTTTTAGTGTGCAAAAAACAGTTGTAACTCAAGTAATTTTTTTTTTCTTTCTGGGATTTCAGTGCTACTTCTGAGCCCCAGATTGTCTGATGTATTCAGATGTTTGTAGAAAGCTGGCTAACGTGCAGGCACTATTCTAGATCCTGGGGAACCAGCAGAGAATAAGGGAGGCAAAACCTTTTTCTGTTCCAGAATGCTCTGGAGCTCAGCCTCCACGGCTGCTTTTACTTTCAGCTTACGTATAACCTGCACAATTTTCAAGAAAGGAATTAGGATGGAAGCTGGGAAGGGTGAACTTGTGTCTACTGGAGCCTTTGCTAAATCCACTGAAAACTGTCCCATTTTTTTCATTTCCCTGAGAAGAGGACATGAGTGTGCATTTCTTTAGGGCAGGAAATTTGCCTGTTTTGCCCACTGCTTGTTTTCCTGAGTCCAGAACAGTGCCTGGCACATGGTAGGTCCTCAATGAGTATTTGTTGACTTGATGAACTCATGGTAGGTGGGCAGTGGGGGGAGCGATTCTGAGGAGCTGGCCTTTCTCCCAGCCCCCTGAGCAGCTCCGGCTCCCTAACAGCTGCCGTCCCCCCAGGAATCAGCTTTTTTATTCCCCATACTTTTGCTTTCTGATTAGAAGCAAGAAAATCTCCTAGCACTTGGACCCTCCACCTCATTTCTAGCTCCCGTCCCCAAAGTTGCCAATGTGTGGCTCACAGGTGTCTTTTGTTGGGACTGCTGGGTTTTTGTTTCCTTCATGAAATAAGTTAGTTGGCAACATTTTACAAATTGGGAGACTTTACATCATGACTGGGATTTCCTTCATCTCTTGAAAAAACAGAGCTGGCATCTTTTGCCTGTGCTTCCGAGTGGTGGTAGCAGGCTGGATTTGAGCTGGACTGCCCCTCTCTAGCTGGTCTACATGTCCGCTGGCTTTCCATGGTGCCCATCAGGCCCACTTCACTCATAGAAACTGCCTGGCCTCCTAAGAGTTGGAGTCTGTAACCCCTTCATGGCAATGACACTAATTCATGAGCCTGCCCGTTCACAGCCTGGCTGTCAGGAGAGCCTCTCATAGGCCTCCCTGACTCCAGACCTCTGATTTATTGAGCTGACCACCATCTTCGCTCCCTGGTCTCAGAGCTGATGGTGCTCTGAAAGGCCTGGCCTTATTTATATAGATCCTTCTACAATCGAGTGTTCTTTTTTCCCTTTTCCAAAGTAACTTTGACTCTTCCAGAAGGGTTGCCTGAACCCTAAACCCCCTCTCCCTGCAAGCTTTGCATGTACTTTGGGTACCCCTTTATCCTCCATTGTTCTCATAATATCCTCTGCAACCATGATTGTATTGTGGCTGTCGGCCACCCCAGACCATCATTGCCATAACAGCAAGGACTTTGTTGCTCATGGTCACATCCTGGGCATTCAGACAAAAAGCTAGCCCCTGAGGGAAGGGACACATGGATCTGGCTGGCTGGAGCCTCTCAGGGGAAAGGGATGATGACAACACTAGACAGGTAAACAAGGGTAACGTCCCCAGATGCTTTGGGAGTCCCAGCAAGATTCTGGATCTTACCTCATGGCAACTGAAAGCTCTGGGAAGGTTTACGGATATCGCGGTATCCCGCACATAATAATGGGACTGAGTGTGCATTTAGAAGGGGCACTCCAGCTTTAGTGAGAAGGTTGGATCTTTAAGGGGCAGGACTGGCAGCAGGTGGGCTCTTAGAATAGTCCGGGCCAGATATTGTGGAGGTCAAAGCCAGTGAAGGATGTGGAAATAAGACGAGGCTACTGACCGAGTGTATTAGGGCAAGTAGATGGACATCCTAGTGCGGGGATTGGCGGGTAAGATGTTATCTAGCCAATGAATTTATAAGAATAACTTTACTCCATGCCTCCCCTCCCCCCAAGCATTGCCCACATCAGCTTGGTTATACTGTCTCTCGTCAGAGCGTGCAGAGAGCAGAGGCTGTGAGCGCAGCATACAATTTTAAAGCAGCACTATTAGCAAACATCCACTGGCTTGGTTTTTAGTGTGCATATATTTTTGTGTATCCCACATGGAGTTTCTTTGCCTTTCTTTTTCTTCTTTTTAACCCTCTTCCTTAAGGGAAACCCTGTTCTCACAATCGCTTCTTGGTAGAGTGTTCTAACTAATGACTTTAATCGTGTGAATATATAGCAAAAATGAACAGGAAAATCCTCAGCCCATTTATCTTTCAGACCCCAAGTGTACAGGCACAAACCCACAACTTCCACCCCTTTTTTCCCCCTTTATTTCATACCTCACCTCATTTTATGACTTGGCTTACAGTCTGTTGCAGAAAGCCCAGCTCCCCAGCTTCCTCCTGAATCTACATTTTTTTTGATTTTGTCTAAAATAGCCAAGGTCTCGGGAGTTTGCCGTTTATAACACTTCAGAGAAATTAGTGACATTGAAGGGTTCTCATCTTTTTGTGTGAAATTTTGGTTATAGGAAGAAATTCACAAAGCCTTTTCTCTTTTTTGTCACCTGTGCAATTCAGGAGATTATATTAGATGATATTTGATACAAAAAATATCCATGGTAGGGCTTGTCTTCATGTAGTAGTTTAGAATAAGTCATGCCACCAAACCAGGTGCCTTTTGTAGAAACAATTCTGAGCTCTGTTTTGTCTGAAAGTTTTCTTACTTAACTTTGTGTAAGACGTGGCATAGAAAAATCATTTCAGTAGCTGCTGATCTAAATTCACTGGCAGCAGTATCACATGACTACCATGAGTAATGCTAGTGACAAATATTACTTTGGACAAATATTACTTTAGTGATTAATAAAAAAATAAAAAATAAAAAATAAAATAAAATAAATCAAGACAGCTATTGTGCCTGAGTTGCTGTGTTAAGGATTTTATCCTCTACAAGCATAGTGACTGTGAAAGCCAAAGAAGTAAATAGAAGAAGGTTTTTATTTTAAAGCTGGTTTGTGCTGTGCTGCTGAATTGGTTTTCCACTGCTGTGTAACAAATTATCCCAAACGTGGCAGCTCAGGACCACACCCATTTATTAGCTTGCAGTTCTGTAGGTGAGGAGTCTGGACACAGTGTGACAGGTTTTCTGCCAAGGGTCTCACAAGGACAGCTTCCAGGTGTCAGCTGGGGCTCTGTTCCTTTCTGGAGGTCCTGGGGAGGAGTCCACTCCTAAGCTCATTCTGGTTGTGGGCAGAATTCAGTTACTTGCAATTGTAAGACCGGGACCTCTGTCGATTTCCTTTCTGTCACCTTCTGGTCACTCCCACCTCCTGGAGGCCACCCACATTCCTTGCCCTGTGACCCCCTGCATCCCCAAGTTCATTAATTGAAGCTGTCTTGTGCACTGAATCTTCTCCATGCTTGGAATTTCTCTTTCTCTGAATCTGACATCTAGACCCATATTTAAAAGGCTCACATGATTAAGATAGTCTCCTTATCTGATTTGGAGCCTTAATTAACATCTGCAGAAATCCCTTCCCAGTGGCACCTAGATTAGTGATTGATGGGGTAGCTGAGAAAGGTCAGGTGTACACCAGGGCCCAGGAATCTTGTGGGCCACCTTACAGTTCTGCCCACCAAAGCCGCTTCTTAATTTTTGAATAACTGAAAACAAAGCCTGCATCTTTTCAGAGACTTTTTTCAGATGCAGAAAGTGTAGTCTAAGAGAAAGGGGATACTAGAGGAAGACAGAAAACACAGAAATGGAGCTTAGGTAGAGCCTCCAGGGTGGAATCAGATTTGATCAGGGATGGCCCTCCCTTGTGAGCCCAGCATGGGATTTCACCTGAAGAGGCAGGATGGGAGCTTGGAGAGAGGGGTTTTATGGCTCAGGATCTTTAGTTGTGAGTAGACGTGGCTGAGTCAGAAAAGTTTGATCTCTTGTATCACCTGATTCAACTCATTATCTTCCCTGTACCTCGATCTCTCTGCCTCACATCAGTTAATATTCAGATCACCAAGTGATTAAGCAGCAGTAAAGGAATGTTCCATTGTTAGCCCCATACAGGCATACAGTAGGCACTCAGCACATGTCCCTCCCATTGTCCTCTTTCTGGTTAGAGTGTCACATCAGATTAGATGGCAAGTCCTAGATTTGATCCAGGCATTCTGGAAACCACAGACTTCTTAAATTCTTCCACAGGGAATGGGAATACGGGCCTGGAAGAGCCTGGGAGCGTTTCCTCAATCTCCTGCTCCACACACAAAATTCCTCTGAAATCTCATTTTATCTCAAAACCCATGCAAATCCTGTGTTCGGCTCCCTGAGCTAGCCCTGTTGTATGGATATAAGAAGTATTGTTTGAATCACTTAGCGGTTACCTTCACACGCCGGGACACGTGTGTTTTGCTAGGGTCGGGACTTGGCAAGCCACACGCCTACAGCGTCCATGTGCAGAGTCACACACCTCCCTCCCCCTGGGTTTGTGCAAGTGCCGTTGTGTCTGCGCTGGACCCACAGCTCATATGGCTGATTCACCGTGTGCCCCTGGGGCACACCACACACCACCATGGGGGAGACCCGGCAGCCAGGGGACAGATATCCAGGCTGAGTTGAAGGCACCTCCCTTTATGCCACTGTGCCTGCTGATGAGCTGATCACTCCACTCTAAGGGGCGTAAGTGTGCCCGCCACGCGTCACAGTCTTCGACACAGGCAAGACCGTGCTGATGGAAGTGATGGCTGTTCAGCGTCGTTACAGAAGAGCACGTGTCTGTCTTGGATTCAGTGATCACATCGGGCAGCTCGGGAGGCACAGACAAGGAGCTGACACACAAGCGGTTAATGACACTAGGACACCACGAGCAAACTCAACAGCTCCGCTCCGTACCCTGGCGCGTGCCGGCGCAGATTCCTCTGAAAAGGATTACAGATGTTCCTTTTTTTTTTTTTTTTCCTTTTCTTTTCCCCATCCCTCCCCCTATCTTTCTCTCTTTGCACCCACGGCGCTCTGCACTTCAAGCTAAATATAATGTATCTGATTTCCCATCATACATACTAATCAGGTTTGAAAGTTGTCTTGTGAGGCTTTAAAAAGCTAGCCAAGAGCAGTGCGATTTCTCCAAAAGGATGTCTGCAATCAAGGTGATTACGTGGGGAAATAAATCATAATTTATATTGCTGAAAATGGCAATTGCAAAACATTCTTGACAATACTTCCCCTTCAGTCTATTTTCCCTGTGAATGGGGGTAAGTGCTGCTCTTCTGAAACTTTCCCTTTATTTAATTAATTAATTAATTTATTTTTAAGGCACTGAATACCATGGAAGCAATTGCAGTCTCAGGGTGATGTGGGGCGCCTCGGGGACAGAACCGCCAAGCATTAATGCCAAAAAATTGAACTACCCCCATGTCAGAGAGTTTGAAGGTACTCTGTATCTAGGATACATGGACACACGTGTGAACACACTTGCTTTGATTATTTTTGTATAGAAAAAAAACATTTTAGAACGAAAGGACTTTAGGAGGCCACCTCTCCTCTGCCCGCCTGCCTTTCGGTTAAACTACCATAAATCATCCAAGAGAACTGAGTGATGGGATTGGGTATTATCCCTTGGTATTGGGAACTGTTTCTCATTGGTCCTGCTTGACAGATGTTACATCCACAAAGACCAACACTTAATGCCTGTGGTAGATGACAGAAATGACCACCGAGTCTTCCCTCTCCCTTGGACTCTGATGCCTTAGACACTCCTGTCCAAAGGCAGGGTCTGTTTCTCCACGCCTTATATCAGCATGCCTCATGGACTTGCTTGGGCCTTGGGGCATGTTGGAGCGTGACACAAGCAGAGGCTTGAAAGTGCCTCTGTGTGGCCACCTACGCCCTTGCTGCTTCTAGAAGCTTCCGTGTCTAGAAGACAACAAGCCCGGGCTTGCCTGCGGGTGAGGAGGGATGTGCAGCTATGTGGCCGCAGTGTGCCAACCAAGAGCCAGCCTCTCCCTAGGGGCAAAGCTGCCTGGCTGACAGAGGACGCCTGCCCAGCTGGGCCCAGCCCAAACTGCTGACCCACTGAATCATGGGCTAAAATTAAGTAACTGTTGTTTTTAGCCACTAGTTTTGGGGATTTTTTTTTTTCCACGGTAAAAATTAGCAGAGATAATACTTCCTGATCTGACTTTTCACAAGCTAGTGGAGAGGCTCAGGGTATGTAGTAATCTGCCCTTTCCTCAAAGGTAGGTTTGGCATGTGGGAGGAGCTACTTAGTTGGTGAATGAGCCCCTGCTGATGCCCTAAAGCTAGTGTTTTCTCTCTCAGGAAGCAAGTCAAGAAGTTGAGGATCATTGAAAATCCTCTCACAAGGATCGGGTAGGAGGGCCCAAGAGAAGGGATAGAGACATGGAATGCTTGAGGGAGATCTTCCTCTGAGTTCTCATGACAAGAAAAGGTATACTTATCCAACAACCAATTTCTTTTGAAATGTCAGTATCATATTACATAGCATTTCCTTCTTTGCTCTGGCCACCAGGGAGCTCAGAGACAAATTTTTAGCATAGTTTCCTCACCTTCAGCAAAGTCATAGTACCGTATAGTATCTTTCTGGAAACGAACTTCCCCTCTGATTTCCTCTTAGTGTTATTCTTCCTTTTGCCTGGTGTCTGTATCTGTTTTTCCTCTTCCTCCTTTTTCTCTTTTTTTCCCTCCTGTCCTCATTCCTTCACCTTTCCTTATTGTTTATATGCTGTATGTGTTTATATATAATGTCTTAGATCTCCCTTCCTTTTTAAAAACACAGAGATAAAAACAAAACAAAACAAAACAAAAAAACAGGTATTTCATGAAGTTGTTCAATCTCTGGGACCTTAGAGAGGAATATAGACAGGTTCTTGCATGTTCCCTTCCCACCAACTCTGAGTCGGGGGAGCATTGCCTTGTCTTTTTATTCATTCATCAGAGGCCGCATGCAGAGTAGGACCATCATAGACTCTGGAGTCAGCAAGCAGTGCTGGGTTTGAATTCTACTCCATCACTCTGTCAGTTTCCTTTTGCTGCTGTAACAAATTACCAAAAACTCTGTGGCTTAAAACAACACGCGTTTATCATCTTACAGTTCTGGAGGATGCAAGTCTGAAGTCCGTCTCATTGGGTCGGGGTGTCAGCAGGGCTGGTCCCTTCTGAACCTCTAGGGGAGACCCTGTCTCCTGCCACGTTAAGCTCCCACAGGCTGCCTGCATTCCTTGACTCATGAGACCCACCCCTCCATTTTCCAGGACGGCGGCATGCCATCATCCTGCCTCCTTCACTGACTCTGCTTCCCTCATTGCATTGCCTTGGCCTCTCCTGACCTGCCTGCCTCTTTCTGAGAAGGATCCTCATGATTATGTGGGGCACACCTGGATCATCCAGGATAATCCTGCCATCTCAAGTCCTTACCTTAATCACACGCATAAACTCCTTCTTGCCATGTAGGGTGACATATTCACGGATACTGGGGATTGGAACATAGATGTCTCTCGCGGGAGGAATATTATTCTGTCTACCACAACAGCTAATTCTGGGCCTCAGTTTCCCTCATCCATAAGGCAGAGGCAGCAATATCCTGCAGGCCTTTTGGGGATGTGGAAACATGAGCTTTATCAAACAGGGTCACAAGGAGATTGGGGTCTCCCGATAAATTGTCCGCACCAAAGTGTGGGTGAGACCATTACCTTTCAAGCCAACCAGCATTCATTGAACAGAGATTTATACATCCGTTATCATCTTGGTCTGCCGGGCTGCCATAGCCAAACGCTGCAGTTGGTGGTTCAAACAACAGACACTTATTTCTTACAGTCTGGAAGCTAGAAAATCCAAGATCAAGCTGGTGCAGATTCTATGTCTGGTGAGAGTCCGCTTCCTGTTCTCAGATGGCCATCTTCTTGCTGTGTCCTCACTGGAGGAAGGAGGAAGGGCTCAGGCCTCTCCCTCTTCTCCCAGGGACACAAATTCCATCTCAGAGGCTCCACACTCATGACCTCGTGTAAACCAAGTCAGCTCCCAAAGGCCACACCTCCTCATACCATCACAGTGAAAGTTAGGACTCCAACATAGGAATTTTGGGGGCACACAGACTCTCAGTCCATTAACAGCTATCTTGAACTTCTGCTTGGTGATTCAGAACATAGCACGTGTGGTGGAGAAGCCGTGGCGTCAGAACCAGGAGATAGCCCTGTGGCTTTCCTAGGTCTGCCAAGACACTGTTGCATTGTCTTAGGGCTGTGGCTTCTCGCTGGCCTTCTGTGGCCTCCTCTGTAAACATGGGGCCTAAAAATATCTCTGTCGCGGGAGGGTTCTGAGGACCACGTGAAACTGTCCGTGCCACGGCTCTCTGTCACCACGAACCCAGGGGCAGGGGCAGGTAAGAATGCTGGGCAGCTGCCGGAAATTATGGTTCCCGGCTCCCCAGTCTCACCACCGTACCGCTCCCACAGGCCAACGCACCTTAGAGTATGGTTTTCAACAGCCGATAGTGCACTTAGCAGGTTGGGGAGTTTTGATGGCACCCACATGGGTTTTACTTCCCCTTCCTAGAATTCCTGCCTCAGAGATGGAAACGAATAGTTAATTGAGCACCCATGGCACGGGTGCATGGGAGAGACACTTAGGGCAGAAGAATGCTGTCGTAAAAATCCGTGTGGAATCTGAAAGTGTGCATAGGAATGTGCAGATGGCTTTTATGGTTTATTTTTCAGTCAGAGGGTCTTGACTGTCTTCAGTTTACAGTTGAAGGAAGTGAAGATCAGATGGGACACATTTCTGAATAGTAGTGGTAACGGTATTGATGACAATCATGGTAGTTATTAAAATCGTAGTGACGGTAGCGTTCTTCTCGCAGAAGCTCACGTTTGTTCTGTGCCTTCCGTGTGCCGGGCATTAAGCCGGACTTAGACATTCAGTGTTCATTTACCCCACCCTAGAGGTAGGTGTGCTTATTGTCCCGGGTTTCAGATGAAGAAACCGAGCCTTAGAGAGGCCCCAGGATTGTCTCACGCCCCACCTCCTGAGGGGCAGGATTGGCAGAGGCCCAATTTGAGTCCCCATCTCCTGCTCCTTTCACAAGACTGTGCTGGCTCCCAGAGCCTGTCTGTCCTCTTCCACTGCCAAGAAGCAGGGTTTGTTTTGTTGTCAAAGATCCTCTCAAAGCTCTCCACCACTCCCCACCATCACAGACTGATATATTTTTAAAGGGTAGCCTTTGCTGCAAAACTAGGGCCAAGGAGAACCAACCTGCCCCCACCCCGCACCCCCAGCCAACCCCCGACCATGGAAACTTCCACCTGGCCCGCCTGCCTTTGTGGCTGAGTCAGGGGAAAGAAAAGAAAGTTCAGCGAAGCCTCCAGTGGGTGGTCGCGCCCAGGGCCCATTACCAGGCTGGAGTGACAGAGTGTGGCACGCCTGTGGCTCATCCCATGTCTAATGGAATAGAAACGAGCACCTTACTGCCCTTGTTTCCCAGTGGCTCGTCCGGGGCTCTGCGAGGTTTATTAATCTTAGCGTCTAATGGAAAATGTGTTGCCATGTTAAATCCAGAGCCACCGGTCACTGCTCGGAGGATTGAAGGAGGCAGGAGTCTTTGTCTTATTTACAAGCAGTGCATGGGAGAGACACTTAGGGCAGAAGAATGCTGTCGTAAAAATCCGTGTGGAATCTGAAAGTGTGCATTAATGCATGTGACCAGATGGTTCTAAAATATGCCACTTTAACCAAAAATCATCCTCTGAAAAACTCTTCTGAAGAACATTGACTGTGCATAATAACTGCCTTGAGTAGGGCCATAATTTTAGAAAATGTATGAGCTACGGGATGAAGATGAGGGAGGGAAATGGTTTCTACTTCTCATTACAGGGTCCCTTCAAATGCCTGCTTGGAAAAAAAAAAAAAAAAAGAAAAATTCACCCAATGCAAGGAACCGTGGCAATACTTAGACCATTTAGAATCACTGTGAGTTATTACCCAGAAATTGCTAACCACTGCTTTCTAAGTTATATATTAAAAAAATAAGAAGCTTCCAAACTCTGAAACTCCAGAAGCAACCAGCTGTTAGTTACATGTCACAATATTCATACTGGTGTCTGCAAGTATATTCTCAGGTTCGTTTTCTGCTTGTGTCTTACAAGTTTTAAGGGCCATCAGTCGAAGCGTCTAATAATCTTAACACTGCTACTTACACTTGAGGTCTTATTATCTTCCCCTTAGCTATGTAAACAGATGAATAACCTGCTTTGTGGATTTGCCCAGACA
Source organism: Ailuropoda melanoleuca (assembly GCF_002007445.2). Taxonomy (NCBI): domain Eukaryota; kingdom Metazoa; phylum Chordata; class Mammalia; order Carnivora; family Ursidae; genus Ailuropoda; species Ailuropoda melanoleuca. The sequence continues at coordinate 72,372,820 of NC_048229.1, forward strand.
GCGCTTGTTGCAGACTCCAGGCACAATGAGATGGCAGGCATCCTGTGTCAGCCTCTCAGGCTTGATCATTAGATGGGAGGGGAGCACGTCCCAGAGAAGCCATCACCGGTTTGGGGGGGGGGGTGGCAGGTGGGATTACCAAACAGGTCACTGGATCTGCCTTACAAGCCCTCAAGTTTGCAAACCATTGTTTAAAATTGCAAGAGGCCTTGGGACTTTTTTAAAAAGGAATCATGTGAGCAGAAATGTGACTTTCCTTAACAAAAAGGTACTGTTGCCCACCAGAAAGAGTCAGAAAAATGGTTCACTGTCTCTCTATATTGTGATTAAGACCAGTGGGTGCATTTTTGTTGCGTTAAAACATTAGTTTCCTTTTTTTAAGCCTCCTATTTCACGTCACCGTTCAAATTCGACATCCACATTTAAGTTTGCTTCAAATGATTACCACTTTGTTGACATTCACCTATATGCTTTTCAGTGGGTCTTATCATCTCATTTGCAATATACCTTTTTAGGAGCAGTTGGAGAAAAGGAAAAAAAAAAGAAAAAAATGTTAAATGTTAATGATTTCTTTCCTAACTGCAATTTTGTCAGCTTGGTTTTGTACATATATGATTATGAAGCAATTTGCATGAAATTTACACCTTTTCAAATTTTGAAAATTGCCTTGTTGAAAAGAATCCCTGCACTTCTCAATACCGTACTGATTAATCACGGTTATAGAGTAGACATAACATTTTTATTAAACTCTCAGTGAGCAGGAAAATTAGCACTTCCTGCAATAACGATACTAATTTCATTAGTGAACGTTTTCATTTATAAAGTGCCTCTTCCTTATCTTGAATCTTTTATCCTTTTCTTATTGACCAAAGAGAGGGCATATCTTTGGGAGCTGGTAATAAACCCTGTTTGCAATACGATGCGACCCCATCGACAAGCCACTGCTTTTGGCTGATCATCTTCCTTCATCATAAATATCCATCAGTGCCTTTTATCGCATGGGGCTCTTTGAGCTTCCTTTTTGAATTTCACATATGATGAGATAGTTTCCATCCTTAAGAGCTTGCAGTGGGGCGGGTATTGGTCAGATTAAAACTCGTAAACTATCAGGCGAGGGTATAAAGAAAATACAACCTTTTGTTAATTGATTTTCATATAACTTCTTCACTGGATGCTTATGATAAAGGGATATCATGAGGGAACATAGGAAAGGCTTGGGGCCCTGTATGACTTTCTAGAAATTGAACTTTGCAAGCAAATTCAGGGAGAAACTCGTGAGGTGGAAATGAAATCTGCCGGGATAGGGGTCTGGGGTCCAAGTGTTTTATATACATACAAACCCACATAGAAGTCTGCAATTCCACCACAAAGTTCTTTCTGAAATGTGCAGTTGGATGAACTATTGCAATAATTATTAATTTACTATTGTCCTCCGAGATGCCAGGTTCAGTTTATGGTACTGAGGACACAAAGGTGAACTCTCAAGGCAAACCAGCTGCCTACCATCACAAAGATCACATTCCGGGGGGGAGGGGGAGGAGCCAGTCAAGAAACAAGTAATCAGCTGGATAAATATATTCTGGTTGTAATGCATGTTCAGAAGCAGGGAAATACAGTGTGTTCGAGAAAAGAAGGTCAGGAATGAGGGGGGGTGCCTCTAGAAAGGATGGCCAGGTGGCCTTGAAGTTGAGGCTTCAAAGATGAGAAGGAGCCAGTGATGGTAAGAGCTGGAGGAAAAGTCTTTCAGGCAGAAGGAACCGAGACTGAAAAGGTGCCCTGTCAAGGCAAACACTATGCATTGTTGAAGAGATAGCATTGACCAGAAGGTTTGTTCATGTGCCCTGTGATTTTTAAACTTAGAATTGAGGTCTGTGCTTGATGTGAAATATTGATCCTTTCTTTGTGTCTTCAGTGCATTGGGAAAACTATATATATTCAAAGTAAAAGAGAATTATCCATTTCTGAACACCCAGTGGGGGAGTAAGGGGCAGTGGCAGCTTCCGAATGTTAGGAACACAGGTGATTTTTCTTTGTGTGTCTTTTTTTAAAAGTGTGGATTAGATGGCTTTTTAAGTGCCCATTGTAGCTTAGAAAGGTAAATGACTCCTTCAAGGTCATACTAGCAATAGACTGGAGGGGGGGAAGAGTAATATCATATGACTAAAATTTCCCAGCAAAATACCTATATTCATTGGATGCATTATGCTTTGACATCACTAATAAGTTTTCATTGGTTTATGTCGTATTTTGTCAACTTGGTATATTATAGATTTTAAATGGCAATAACTCTCTTATAATTCTGAGTGTCCTAAGATGATTATGTTACTGAAACATGCTCAAACTCCTCAGTAAGCAGACATTGCAGTGAACACAAAAATGAAAAATTATTTTACACTCATCAGATTGGAAAAAAATTAAGTACTCTGGCAATACCAATTATTGGCAAAGATGAATTAACAGGAAATTTCATACATCACCGGTCAGAGCATAAATCAATAAAGCCATTTTGGAAAATATTTTGGCATTACCCAATAGAGTCATACGTAAGCTATAGAGTTTTACCCCTATGGATGTGTCTTTGAGAAACTCTTGAGATCTAGAAAAAGTTCAAGAATGATTCTGGCACATTATTTTTATGATAGGAAGAAACAGAATTCCCCGAAGAACATCCATAATAAAATGAGGGAAATAAAAGGTGGCATTGTATAGTCATAGAGTGGAATACTAGTTAGCAGTGAAAATGAATGAATGGATTCCCTTAACCTGAATCAACATAGAACAATCTTGAAAACACAATGTGGAATTTAAAAAATAGTTACATAGATTATATACACAGTTTGATTCACCTTCTATGAAGTCCAGAATATCGGTTAAACTAAACAGATGGTTGAGGATTTAAGAATTTGTGCTTCACACTATAAGGAAAAGCAAGTAAATAGAAAACACAAAGTATGAGCTAGTGCTTCCCCAGGTATGGAGTCCGGTGGGTAGGCTGGAGAAGAAGTGAGAGTGTTGACTTGGGGAGGGGTATATGGGGGAAGTATTGCAAAGTTCCATTTCTTAAGTTGAGTGATACGTAGAGAGGTAGTCATTCTGTTTACCATTGTTTACAATATACATAAATTACTTATATTTATGAACTCTTTCATTATGTATGCACATTGCATAATATTGGAAGGTTAAAAATACTCTGGTACCTTGAAACTGAATTAGGTGTCAGATGCTTGGCTCATTTGGCTTTTCTACTTCTTAGCCTTGACCCACTGTGAGATCTTGCCTGATGCAAAAATGGAAGAGTGATACTGCCCCACATGGCTCTAATTTCTCCATACTCCTAACTATCCTATATATCAGACACATTTTTCAAAAACATAGTCTTTACCATCCACTCATCTGTTCAGAAACATTGGGTGGCTCCCACTGCCTCTAAGACTGAGCCCACACTCCTCGGCCAGTCAATTCTTTTACCAGTGTTTTCTCTGCCTCACCAATTTTTTCATTATTTCAGTACATTTTCTTGTACATAATTCTGTGGTCAGCCACCAGACCAGGTAGTAGGATATAGCAGTGAACCATTAATCCATGGCTTTGGTCAGGCTCATCTGCTTCCTGTCCTTCCAACATCATCTGCTCATTCTTGTACACAATCCAAGTTCTCTCCTTGCGCATCATTTATTATTCTTGGTACACAGATGAACGCAAGTTTTGCAGCTTAATTTAGCACCTGTTTGTTATTCCATAGTTTTTTTGTGTGAGGCATCTAGGCATGCCTTAGCCAGGTTTTCTGCTTAGGGTCTTAGAAGACCACAGTCAAGGTGACAGCCAGGCTGTGTTCTCATATAGAAGCCCAACTAAGGAAGAATTGGCTTCCAAAGTCATGTCCTCACCTCTGAGGTCACAAAGGCTGGTTACTGGCAGACTTTATATTCTTAGAGCTGGATGATTCTGGGCTTCTTGTTGACTGTTGGTTGTGGCTGGAGGCCCGGTCAGCTCCTAGAAGTCACCCTCCAGTCCATTACCCCATGGGCTTTCCCGATATGGCAGCCTACCTCATCAAACCAGCAAAGAGAGTCTAGAACAAGTTGGCCGGAAAGACAAAGTCTTATATAACATAATGTAGTCACAAGAGTAACATCTCATCGCCTTCTAATGGCTAGAAGCACCTCACAGGACTTGCCCACACTTAAAGGGAGAGAGAATTACCGAAAGGAGTAAACACCAGAAGGCAAGAATTGTATGGGGCCTCATTAGACTCTATCCACCCCAACTTGAAGTGTCTTCTCTTTGTCGCCAGTTAATGTCTGTGACGCTTCTGAAACTGAATCCCATTTCCAGCTGTCTATGATTTTTTGCTCCCCGGGAGCAGCAGGAAATAGACCTGGAGAGTCTAAAGGCCAGAAGATCTGCCTTCAAAAGCTGCCATTTCTAAGCTTCAAGTTAAAGAAGGAAAATTCTGAAGAAAGACTTTTCATGTGTTAATTGCAGTCCTGAAGCCTATTTCAGCAGGGATGAGAAATCACCTCTGGGCAGGTTCCACCCTTGAAGGTGACAGTATGTCAAACTGTTTTGTTTTTCTTTTCAAATAGCAGTTGTTAGACACCTAAATATTAGGGTTTCTCAAATACTGATCCTAATAGGTGTCTAGGAAATATTTGTTTAGAGGTCAGTAGACTGTGATAGGCTTGCCTTCACTATGTCAGATGTCCTGAGGTTGTGGTGTCAGTCTTAGACCCCAGTATTTTGCAGAGCCTTGAAGGATGCTCAGAAAGCCAAGCATTGATGACAAGACCCAGATGATCTGATTTTACCCCCTCTTAAGATCCTGTGACATCAGCTTTGCTTTGGAGTGGGGCATTTGGTTTCCCCATTCCTTCCTCTAAGTCATGAATTTGACAAATATTTAATAAGCACCTACCATGTGCTTGGCAATGTTATAGATCATGGTGCCATTTTGAAAGCATAACCCGAATAATGGGTAGCACACTGATAAAGCCACTGTCTGGTCTTGATTTTTTTTAACACCATAAAGAAAAATTTTATTAAATCAAATCGCAGTAACTCCATTTACTTTTAACCCCACATGGTGAAGTTATCAGTGTGTGATGCCTCTATGCTCACAGATGAAAAATGCCGAGATAAATACTACAAGGGACATTTTTAAGCATGTAAAAAATCAATTTTCATAAGGTTACATCTTTTTACCTCTTTGTATAAAACATGCTATATTAAAAGAGAGATTAAATTTTACTCTGTGGAGCAAAATGCAAACACAAAATTATTTTTTCATTTTTCAGAGCATGCACTGGATTATCATTTATTTATGAGGCTTTTTTTAATCTAGAATATATGGAAATCTTTTCTTGAAGCACAATATAATATTGAATTGGGAATGTTGTCTGACAGTTTCCCTCTTACAGTTGCATAGAATGATTCTCCTGTATGAATTTTTAAAAGAAACTTCAATATACTCTGCATTTGAAAGGGAAGAAGTAATCGCCATAATCTTGAGGAATCTTTTAAATGGCCTCCATTCCACTTCTTCTATGTTTCCCCAACTTTTCTGCAACAAATAATGCTTCCATGATTTTCCAGAACTCACAAAATGTCCAGTTTTCTTTCTTTTGTCCAAAAGGTACGGCCAGCAGTTGAAGTTCTCCTCCCAAAGACATGGCTATCAGTTGAGAATAGAGCCGTGACATGATTTCTGTGTTTTCTTTTTGCATGTTTTCCTTGCTTGGAGACACTGGGCTTGACAGGGCACGAGTACCTTCATTCTCCAGGAGGCACATGTCTTTCCGTGGTAGGCCCTTCAAATCATGTGCTGAAGCTGCATAGCCATGAGATCAGCGACCACATAAAAATGCTGGTTGGGGCGTTAATCCTTCTGAAGAATCCTTCTAAAGTTAGCCCCTCTGGCCACCCTACCCACACTACTATCAGTTCACTCTTACATGGCTTGACCATAGTGTTTTTCATCCCATTCCCACTCTGTGTTATTGCTGCATAACAAACCACCCTGAAATGGAGTGATTGGTCTACGGGATGCTTACGGTGGCCTGGCTTCACCATTCTCCTTCTGGAGCTCAGACTGCGCCTGGTGGGTTAGGGTATGGACTTTCCATGGTGGAAACTGGTAGCTCCCAATGCCTTGTCAGGGCTAGACCTAGATCTAGATTCACATTTCATTGGCCAAAGCCAGTTACGTGGCCAAGTTCAATTTTACTTGGGGGAATTTTACACCTTCAAGGGAGGTGTGAGGATGTAAAGTGAGTATTTGCTGAACAGAATTTCTGTCTAGTCTTGGGATTTATTGGAGATATATGTTTTATACATATATGTAAAATATATTTCTGGGTTTATATGTATATATATTTTAAGTCTAAAGTATATTTTTATAAAATTAAATAAAAATGTCTCAATAGCTTTTTCACATTTTAGTTTCCTTTAGAATAGTGCCTCTGGCGTTTGCATTCGTTCCCTACATTGCATGAGTAAGGGGGCCCTGGCCCCCTAGTTCATCATTTAGCTGGCTCTCCTTTCATCCAACCCCAGATTCCACCAAGAAGCACTGGGTACGATTCTCAACTTTGGAGCCAGATCAGTTAGAGTTCAACTCCAAACTCCTACTTCCCAGCTTTGTGACCTTGGATAATTTACTTAACCTTTCTGGGCTTCAGTTACTAAATCATTTAAATGGTGATGGTTGTACCCACGTCTATCCTTTGCACCTCCATCATGACATTTTGGCTCATCCCCAGCAAATAGCTCTGGAATGCTGTGTGCTAGCACTCTCTTTGACTGCATCAGCTGAGCAGTCTTGGAGAAGCTGCCACTTTGTGCAGAATCTGTTGCTAGGAAATGTCAATGGTATGACTTTCAATTTAGCACATGCACAGGCGACCTTGTTTGGGCTTGTGCCATTGGTAATTCAGTTTCGGGATTTTACTTTGACAGAGTGTATTCAAATATGGTTTTTGCTGTCTATCAATTGTACCCTCACGGCCACAGTTCTTTCAAACAACCAAGACTTGCTAATTAGTATTTTCACAAGAACATTTGTCACACGGGTGCAAATTTCAAAGGGAAAACGTACATGACCTTTGTGCATTTAGGTACTTTATAATATGGTTGAGTACATATCATTTCAACTACCTGCTTCAGAAAGTATTTAGATACCATGTGACCTTAACATAGGGCAGTTGAGCTGATTGATGCTTTTTACCTTCTTGCCAATTAAAAATAATCTCATACCATTGGACTGGTCTTTTATCATGCAATGGTATGGTGTGTGTGTGTGTGTGTGTGTGTGTGTGTGTGTGTGTGTGTGTGTGTATATACACCAAATCCAAATATACAGATAAGATGGATGGCTAGATAGGTAGAAAGATAGATGTATAGTTGTTATGAACAGTGCAAAAGAAACTCATTTCCAGCTATGGGTCATTTGGAAAAAGATCAATATGGTACATCCACATTATATAAGTTAAATGAAAATGATTATAACCCCATGGCTTTCTGAAAACCTGGCTTTCTGTGTGGCTTCCAGAATTGCATCTCTGACACCTGGAACGTGTGTTATCAGTTGTAGAATGCTTGTTTGTGAACAGGTTTAATGATGAGGGTACATCTCCATAAATGAATATCATTTGTAATGCTGTGATAGCTTTGTTGATTGTTAATATTACTCAGGGCATGTCTTACTCTTCATAAACCTACACCACAGAAGAATAACAATAATAAGGTTGCATCATACCTCTTCTGCATTTTGGTTTTTTGCTTTCTTCGTAGTTTCAGTTTCCTTCTTTCTTTTTTTCATATTGTCAGCCACCCCATGTTTGCTCTTCCATTCTCAGTCCTGTTTTTCTTTCTGTTCCTATTTTTTGGAGCTGTTAAAAATCCATTTAATGATTCAGCAGTAATTGTGAAGCTCCTGCTGTATGGATGTTACTTTATTAAGAACTAGGGATAAAAGGGCAGTTTTTGCTTTCCTCTTAAGAAACTCACAGCTTAGTCAAGGAGATAGATAGTTAAATAAATTGCAACACAGCATGACAGAAATACATATCAGGTATGGAGGACATAGAATAAGAACGAGGAGAGGGAGGCAAGGCTGGCTTCAAAGATGAGGTGGTATCTCCCTTAAGTTGAAGGATGAACAGAGTTCAGCAAGCAGGCAAAGTAAGGAAGCGTCCCTGAGACCGAAGGATCAGAGGAAAGGAAGAGCATGGGATCTTCACAGTTGTGTAGGTATTTACTCTTCATCGAACCTCAACCAGGGAGTAGGCAGGAGCAGAAGGTGGGTCTGGCTGGGGAGAAAGGCCTCAAGACAGGTGCAGTGATGTGCCACACTGGGAACGTGGAAGTAGTGTTCCAGTTCAGAAGAGGAAGCCAGCCAGGCAACCCCTGAGCCTCGGCATGCAGAATTTGAGAGTCAACATGGTCTGGGAGATCCTCTCTTCCACCACATTATAGATGGAGCAAGGGGCCGAGAAATGTTTGTGTTTCCACTTCTTTAGAAAACAAATACCATCCGCCTTGCAAGGTAGTTGTGAGCAATGGAATAAGATAATAATATCTTTAAATCCCTTAAACAGTGATACCTGGAACATAATAATGCTCAAAAAGTACGTTTCTCTTCTACTTGAAATTAGAGTGCCTTGAAGACTCACTGAAACCCAAGGAAAGCGCCATTTCATGTCAAACCATAGCCTTCAGTTCTCGATAGTCAAACCCCAGGGCTTGTGAAGGACTCCTCCAAACAGTGCCCTGTTTAAGGCACAATGGCTCCCAGAAGTTTGCTCTTGTGAGTGTGTGCACTTGCCTTCTCCAGGAGGCGGCAGGCTCTTTAAAAGCAAGGGCGATACTTAACTGCTTCCTTTGCCAACAAAGAATTCCATTCCGTGCTGATCACCAATTACAGACTGATTGGCTCTCTGGTCCCAAATAAACACCTCCTCAGAACCTGGCTGGCCCATCAGAAACAGGGAATGCTCACAAATGGCCAAGGTGGTGGTGGCCAGTGGCCCTATCACAGACACATGGCCAAATGGAAGGCCCACACAAATGGCACAGAAATCATTTCTTTGGCATCAGCACAGTTTTCTACAATGTTAGCTTTATAACCCCAAAGCCTTGGTATTAGTGAATTATAGCAGCATCTTGTGACATTATCTGATGTGCAGAGTATTTGAAGAATTTTAAAGTTCAGCTCCATGGTGGCAGTGGGGAGAAAATGGGGAGCAAGAGTAGTCTTCTGTGAAGTTTTTCTAATTAGTATTCATTTTATAATGCCATTTTTTAGGGCCTCCAGTAGAATGAATTTTTCTCTTGATACCACCCCAGAGATGCCTTGTCATTTCCTGTGGTGATACCTGCCAACCCATGTGGTCATTCCTGGTCATGAGTCTAGTGTAGCAGATGTTGAAAGGATATCTGTGAACTTATTAGATGAGCTCAATCGTATGAAAATAGCTACTGCCCATATTATAGTTGGTTTTGTGCTTAATTTGTTTTTATTATTATTTAAAAGCTTTCTTGGCCATTTTCTGTTTTTAATTGCTGTTGTATATCCTTAATGCCCAGGATATGGTTAGGACAAGTATTCAAAAAATATTTACTATTCTGATCTTATAAAGAAAAAAGTTACATATGGTCATTTGAACTAATTGCTAAAATGACACTACATTAATTAGATAATTAAGGGTCTTGAGCATGTGGCTATTGTATTCATTGGGCTGGAAGCCAACGTTTTCTGTAGCTGAGAAAATGGGTTAGCATAATTCAAAATTCAATTGCCGTACCCTTTTTCATATGAATAGATAATACAGAGTGAGTCTTAAATCTGGATTGGAAAAACTAACAGGAACTGGTTTTATTTTAATTGAGTTTTAAAGCACTTCTAGGCCATCTCACTCTCTTTATAGTTTAACCCTTTGTGGTTGTGGCCGCTTGCCTGTTAGTCTTGCCATCCAACACGTTCATGGTAATGATCTTTCTAGATTTATTTTGAACCCCTCAGAATATGTGCCTTACGAATAAATGCCTTGAGACAGGAAACCAACATCTCTTTGGCTTCTGCCCCCTCTTCACTGAGAATAAATGGTGCCCATGGTTTGAAGTCCTTTGTAACAGTACATTTTCTAGGTGCCTTAACTTATCAAGGTTATTTGTCAGGAAAATTATCTCTTGTAACACCAGGTCCCCTACCTTCAGATGACAGGACTTAATACAAAAGTTTTCCCCATACCAACTAGTAGTGTAAGTTGATTTCATATCCTTTTATTTTATAAAGTTTTGCTTATCAAGTTTGTCATCCTCTATTTGAAATTAAAATGTGTGGTCTCCAGGTGACCTTAAAGTAACTGACCCCCAAATCTAATCACTCCCAGCGTCTGTGAAAATCGACAAATATGTCAGGTATAACTCGTGGCATCAAAACATTGTTTTAAATATTTCATTTGTAGGCAAGGGAAGGATCATTTTCAGGTTAGTCCTCTGAGAAGGATCGCTGGGTACATGAACACCTTTGGTTTCTTGATTCTGTAATTGGCACTCATTATCAATGGGCTGTATGAGCAGAAAATGTGCAGTTATATGTTCTGCACGAGTGAATTATTGATTGGATTTATGACCAGAAGAATGTTCCTAAGTGGTCAATGCACGGCCAGACTATGTCAGGTGAAGGTAAAATTAAAGTGAGATCTATACTTTTGATAGCAATTGCTGTTGGGTTATGTTACACTGCTCATTTGAGGCTACTGTTGGATGTAGATAAAGATGTTAATTATATTAACATAGGTGAAAATGTGGTATCAAGCATACCCCTTATAAATAGGGAGTATCAATGTTTGCATGTTGAGATTTATTTTGTCAAAAATTGTCTTCTTCCTATGAGCTGACATTGATAGGCTTGCCATAACTGTCTTGGGTGTGTAAGGATAGTTGAAAAATTTGGATAGGTTTATGAAAAACTATAAGTAATCCTTATGTTTCGGATTATTTATTGACCAGTGACAACCTCACAAAAATGTCATTAGTCCATTGGTTGTTGATTAGTCCAACTTCAGCTGATACACGTATGTCTGCTCCATCATTTCTAGTAGATGACTAATGACCTTTGCTTAATAGCAAACTTGTTATTATGCAAAGCTATAGTTATTGGAAATGTCTTCATCTAGTTGGACCAAACTCTGGCTCCCTGCTGCTTCCACCTGTGGATCCTTCTGCCCCTAATTGAGAAATGTCCTGGCAACCCCTTATTTGGTAGGTCAGTTCTAAGTGGGCGTTCCACTGATGCTGAGTGGGAACCTGATGTGCACCAGAGCTGTACTGGTTTTGAGAATATGGAGATGATGAAGAGGGGGAACACTGCCATTGAGATGTCACAGTCTGAAGCAGGGTGCCGTCCAGTACACACTTAACCTACTTAAGGCCAACTTTACGCAAGATGAACGGGAATTCACATCATACAGTGATTTTCTCCATTGCGTGCACTGAACAGGGGACTCAGAAAAGCTGGGAATCTTTGTTCTTTAGGTCTTTGTCCCTTTAAGCCTCTTGGGTCGGAACATCCTGTAATGGGAAGTGTTTAAAGTTGCGTTCTATAATAATAACCTGGTCTGTAAGCCCAAGCAGCTGTTTCGCCTGGTGGTTCAACTAGAGGAAAGGGGCCATGTGTGTGCTGTAGGAACAGTTGGCTCTCTTGGTCCTCCTAAGCCAGCCAGAGGAAATTGTGGCATTTCAAGCGTACTTCAGACAGCATTCAGATTTGCTTTATACACCAACTCTAGAATCTTGCCCATAATGAGTGTAAGGTGAGATAACACCCCAGCATCATCAAAGGGATTGAGAATCACAGTGAATCCATTAAGAGGAGTTCGTTTTCATTTTTTCTGAAGCAGAATCCCAGGTCATAAAATGGAATATGGATTGTAGGTTTCGTGGGGAAATGCACTTGGCTGCCATTCCTTGAAAGGAGGCCTAGAAATACCAGCGTCCAGTGCTCATCTTCCCAAGTTGCTACTGAGTCAGTGATAACGTAATGATCATGCGAGCATCTTCAGTGTCAGAACATCAGGCAGTGGTCTGGCCCAGGAGCAGATGCCCTGATGTGGGCAGTAATCCTGAGGTTTTTGAGTTAAGTGCTTTTGACATGCAGAATTAAGAGTCAAGGGTGAAGCTGCCTTTTAAATGCTCTCTCCTAAGCGTCCACCTGCAGATGTAATTGAGCCTCTCAGGTGAAGAGCTTTATCAGAGCAAAGCTGGTTAGTGTTGCATACCTATTGGAGGAGAATATTTTAGGCATCTTCAATAACTGCTCTGTGACATCGCTGAAGGTCCCAAGCCTTCCCATTCTCCAACACTTCGGGAAGAAAAATGCCATTGTGGACATGCTGCCTAAGCTTCACTGTTCACCGTGGTCCAAAGTGACCCATCCCTTCCCTTCATACAGAAGTTATCATTCTAGTTATTTATGCGTTTATTGTATGTCTTTCACACCAGGCTATAAGAGCCATGAGGCCCAGGATCATGTCTGTCTTGTTACTTTCTGCTTCCCCACCATTAACATAGGCCTGATATAATTATCATTATCACCTCGATCATCATCATCACCATAGCTAATATTTGTCGCCACATACAGTATGGCAGGCATGTTAAGAAGGGCTTCAGTCAAGAATTAAAAGCAAATCGGCCAAGAGGAAAGAACATAGATTTTGGATACCAAACTCTTGAATCCATGATCCCAAAATGTTAATTTCTAGCCTCAGGATTTTGCCTCAGTACTGGGTCACTTAATCCCTCTACACTTACATTTCCTCATCAGTAAAACTGGAATAAGAATTCCCATCAGCCAAGTTTGCAGTGAGAATTAAACATGAGGGTTGCTCTGACCCTAGCGCACAGTGGATGCCCAAGCCAAGTGAGCAGAGGTGCTATTTTTATATACGTTATAGAGTCTGAGAGTCAGGCTGAGAGTTGAGTGAAAGAAGCCAGGGTACACACTATGATTCCATTTATGTAAAGGTCAAAAGAAGCCAAGACTTCTCCATGTGAGAAAAGTCAGAAGAGTGGTTACCTGTAAGGGGCAGCATTCTCGAAGGAGATGGAGGGTGCCTTCTGGAGTGCTGGAAGTGTTCCATATATTGATCTGGTGATACTATCCCATGGATGTGGACATATGTAAATGCTCATCAAGCTGTGTATTTAATGTTTGTGCCCTTCAGTTCATGTAAGCAATACCTCAAAAGAAATAATTTGAGAGCATTTTCCTCCCGCTCCAGTCAAGGTACAAAGTGGGTGCCTGGGGACCAGGTGGTAAAGGTGGAGGAAGGCTGAGATAACCCTGTGGCCTACTTCCGGATTTTGCTGAGGCCTATTCAAAGGCAACTGTGGATCCATCACTCAAAAACTGAACTTAAAAAGAAATTCTTGAGCCATGTCCATGTGAACTAAATATAACATCAGATTTATAATGTTGTGGTTCGACCACCCCCGGGCTATTTCTGACCACAGGGACAGCTTAAATGGTGTGGTCCATAAAAAGTCATCTGCAAGCGCAGGCCAAATGTTGATCTATTTAGGGCCAAGAGGAGACCAGGCCTTGGCAGCAGTTCTCCCTGAGGTGGGATCCTAAGCCGAATGGAGAACATTGCTGCAACTGCCAGCCAGGAACTTGGAGATTCCTTAGCGTTCTTTTTGGGAACTAGCTTTTTAGTTATGGGGCTTACTCATGCAGCCCTTGACCAGCTCCCCAAGGCTGGATCCACTGATGGGCTCCCAGCTAGTCTTTTGCTGGCCAGGGGGACTCAGCATTAAGTCAGATGAGCCCCGGGCTCCCAGGAGGGTCCCTGTTTCCTGTATTACTCCATTCTCTTTGCTGTGGTGATCTTGCGCAGCTCCTTGACTTAGCTTAACTAGCACCCTTTTCACAGTCACTTCACACCACCATTCCTTTCTTTGCCTAGCGCAGGCTTGACTTCCTCCCTGGAGGCCTGGTTCCTTTCCCTCCCCATCTGTCCCCCAGACAGAGGCAGATTTCTGGTTATGATAGAGCTTGGTTGATTCCATTGTCTCTGCATGATGGCTCACCTTCTGGAGGTTCTTATCCTGTGCTCCCATCCAGGCTGCAGGTGTTCCTTGCTCTCAAGAGATTTGGTTCCAGTCCCACCTATGAAATAATTGCTCCAGGTAACCTGAGACAAGATAAGGCTCTCCGAGCCTCAGTTTCCTTATTTATAAAATGGAGAGGTTAAGAGTAGATTTCTTAGTTCTCTTTTAATTTTGTTTTTCTAGTTAAATACTATTGTGACATGATAAGAGATACATACATTGGTCTCTACCTCTGGCTCCTGCTAATATTTGGTCTTTGACCCTGGTTCCTGACACAGAGCTCCTCAAATTCTTGCTATTTCCTGGATGATAGGTGTGTCTTCTGTCCTAATGAAGCAACTGGTGGCGGGATCCTGGATGGGGGCTGGTCACCCAAAAGACCAAACTGTGAGTAGAGGCTTGGAACTTTCACCCCCACCTCCTATTCTCTGGAGGGAGATAGGGTTTTGGAAAGTGAGTTAGTTAATAGTTGATCATGTCTACACAATGAAATGTCCATAAAAAGTCCTGAAGTATGGGGTTTGGAGAGCTTCTGGGTTGGTAAACACGTACAGGAGCCTAGAGGGTGGCCCATCCCACTCCATAGGAACAGAAGCTCCTGTGTTCAGGACCCTTCCACACCTGATTCTATGTATCCCTTCATCTGCTGTTCATTTATAACCTTTAAAATATCCTTTGGAGTAGGTCAGCAATAGTAAGTAAACTGTTTTCCTAGATTATGTGAGCTGCTCTAGCAAATTATAGAGCCAGAGGAGCAGGTGGTGGGAATCTTCAATGTGTATCCAAGTCTGGACAGAAATTTTGGGTAACCTGGGGACCCAAATTTGAGATTGGCATCTGAAGTGGGGACAGTCTTGTGGTCCTAAGCCCTAGCCCATGGGGTATGCGGTAACTCTGCTTAGTGTTAGAAGTGAATTGAATTGTAGGACACCCAGCTGGTGTCAGAGAATTGGTCAGTGTGGGAAAAACCACACACATCTGGTGTCCGAAATATTATGGGTGAGATTAAAGGAAAAACAGTGAGTTTTCCCCATATGATTATTTATCATTTTTAGTATCTAGCATGTGCCATTTAAGTATTAGATGCTACTCTACTCACTATCTGATTTAATTCCCCAACCATGCTGCCACATACTTATTATTCCCACTTTATTTTTTTAAAGATTTTATTTATTTGACAAAGAGAGAAAGAGCATGAGCAGGAGGGAGGAACAAGGGGAGAGGGAAATGCAGGCTCCTCGGTTAGCAGAGAGCATGATGCGGGGCTTGATCCCAGGACCCTGGGATTATGAGCTAAGCCTAAGGCAGATGCTTAACCAACTGAGCCACCCAGGTGCCCCTTATTCCCACTTTGGAAATGAAAAAATAGGGACTCAGAAAGATTAAGTAACTTGCTCAAGGTGACTAAGAAGTTTAACATTAAGAATAACAAACATTTTGTGTGTTTGAGACTGTGGTAAACCTTTCACGCAAATAATTTCATTTCATTTTTACCATATCCCTAGGATAGAGATGACAGTATCATCTCTTTTACATGGGAAATTTCACTGCTAAAAGGTCAACGTACCCAGCAAGGTCATCCATCTATAACTGGTGGGGCCTCACTTTCAGACTCAGGTTTGCGTGAGTCTGATATTCATGCCATTTTTATTATATGTGATACTGCATCCCTTCATATCCTCAATGGGGAGCCCTCCTCCCCCTTTTTTTAAGCCTAAAAGATATTATCCCAAGATTCCACAGCATCTGAGTTCGAAAATCCCTATTAAATCATGAGGAAATCTAGCTATTTGATGATGGCATAATATAATGTGTATTCTTTTTAAAATTTGTATCACATTTTGAGAAACCAATGAAATGGAGGATGACTGTCTGATAAAGAATTGAAAAAAAAAATCCAGCAACTCTCTGTTGGACTTTTATCACCATCCCATTCATAATGGATTCCAAACTCGCATGAATCTTTCAAGATAAGTGTCTTATTGATTATCCTGAAAACAAGCGATCACTTGGCATCCTGAGACTAGCTCAATGGCCTCCCCCGATTACCGTAAACAGAGATGTTGATCAGAAGAAATGTCATTTTCTTTGGCGTTGAACCCATGGGGCATTCTGATGCATTGGTGTGGGGAGTAAAGGAGCTAAGTAACCCAGATGGACAGGTGCTTGATCCTAGCCAATATCTTGTTTTTGAGGAGCTGCAGACAAATGTCCACTGGTTAGCCAAAGTGGTCTTGAACTGTTTTATGTCCTGTGCCAAGACTTCTTCCTGGTAAAGATGCAGAGTGGCCCAATGAATGCCAATTTATTGCTGCCAGGAGACATTAAGTCTCTTAAGTGACATCCTTTTTCGGTGTGTTCACTGGTAGTTATGTAAATCAAGCGGGCCTCGCTCTTGGAAAGGATCAGAATGTTTACAAAGGACTTCACCTCTTTTCTTGTAGTTGTAATGAGATAAAATACTAATACGACCGTGCGGTTACATTCAGCATTGTGTGTGTGCTCCCTGGGTGGCCACGATTGCACCTCTCCATGGAGCTGATCCTTGCGTTGCTGCTGGCCTCCTGGCATGGGTGCAGGGAGGGCCAGTATTGGCTAGGTAAGTGACCAGGTTTTCCCTGGTAGCTCGATTGCTCCTGCTGAAGCCCTTGAAATACTGTCCACGTGACAGAAGCCCCCAGACTCCAACAGGTTGTGGCATTTGGCCAGAGGGAGACCTGACTCATGGGTTTTGGGGGCAGATAATGAAGATTCAGGCCACTGCATTAAATTAACAGCCTTATTTCCTGAGGCTGCCATTGGTAAAATGCTTAGTTGACATCCTGGGGGATGGGATGCAGCCATTCTGTACCCCAGTGAGACTTGCTCTCAGGAAACGCTTGCCCAGCAGAAAAATCCATCCTTTCTTAGACCCTTAAACTTATTTGGGAAGTGGCCTCATAACTTCCTTGAAGCAGGTTGTGAGCAGGAAAAAGGATCTCATCACTAGACTCATGGAATATACAAAGCCATCTCCAGGACCGGTTAGTTCATTTTTTCTAGATAAGGACATAGAGGCCCAGAGAAGGTTGAGGTCATTCTGTCTGCTGAGGCACTCCCCAGTGTTCACGCCTCCTGAGGTGTCCTGGGTGCCACTTAATGCCTTTACCACCTTATTCATTTGTTATCAACTGATTGTGCACCTACTGTATACCAGACAAGGTGCTGGAGATAAAGAGAGAAATCTGGAATGCTCCCTGCAGAAAAGTACAGGTTTCCTTGTGGGGCTGGTAATGGCGATAATGGTAGTAGAGGAGAAGGACGAGGAGAACCTTGGCCTTCTCAGGAAGACATGGCTTCTCCCTCCTCTGTCTCCCATCTGTACTGTTTAGTAGCCATTTTGCACTGCCTGTCTCTGGGACCATGGCCACCATATTAAGACATTTATTTCCTCTGACCCAGTCAGTGGTATTAGGGTTCTACAAAGAAATAACCAATAAAGATACAGATAGATGGAGATATAGATGACAGATAAATAGAACAGGAATTGGCTCACGTGGTTATGGAGGCTAAGAAGTCCCACGGTCTGCCCTCTGTGAGCTGGGGAAACAGGAAGACTGTGGTATGATTCAGTCTTTAGTCTGAGTCCAGAGGCCTGAGACCCAGGGGGAGCGATGGGGTAAGTCCAAAGCTAGAGGTGTGAGGATGAGGATCTCTGATTTCTGAGGACAGGAGAGGATGAATGTACCAGCTCACAAAAGAGAACAAACCCCCTCCTTTCTTTGCCTCTTTGTGCTGCTGGGCCCCTCAGCAGATCGGATTCTTCAGTGCCTCCCACGCTGCCTCCTCACTAAGGCACTGGACACTGCAAAGAACCTGCAGCAGAGAGCAGCTGCTTAGCACGGGTTTGTGATGGCGTAAAGATAACCAATAATTGGATGATGAAGTGCCCTGATTTCCTATAAAAATGCAGACCTGTAAGGGTAAAAATGGAACTTACAGTGTGTGACTCTTCACTTTCTTTTGGCTTCCCCTAGTTTAACTGTTTCATAACTTGTCTGCTTGCTTGTTTTATTTATTTTTTCTTTATGAAGATTAACAAACATGGACATTAACCATGATGTTGCTTCTTAGCTGGACGGTGAGAAAAGATAGAACACTCTTGGGTAAGAGGTCTTCCCCTAAAAAGTTGGTATTTGCTAGAATTTTCCAAAAGGATTTCACTGTACATGACCTTTATTACCCTACCTGAAGTCTATGATTATTGGTGAATTCTGTGATTTTTTTTGTGTGTGTGTCAGGTACTGTGATAGGGCCCAGGATTGCATAAGTAAAACGAAATGATGCCTGACTTTATGAGGAAAAATGCATATAGAGAGAGCTAACAATGTCTGGTAGATACTAGGCACTAAGTTGAGGGCTAGTGAAGAGATCCAGTGTGTTGGGTCCATCAGGATGTTTTACTGGTATGGAAGACAAATCTAATGTGGTGGTGGTGGTCAAGAGGATGGAGGAAACACTCTAAGTGTACTCTCATTTTTGCTGCTCACTAAGGAATAAATGGAATTGTCCCAGTAGAAGAGGAGGGCAAGGGAGAGGTTGGACAAGGAGCACTGAAAGCACACAGTGTATTCGTTGAGCAGAAGCCAAGTGATAAATTGCAGTACTAGTTGTTGAGGAAACATGACCACGTTCTCCTGCAAACTGCATGTTAGGGCAGAGAGAAATGTCTTGTAACTCAGTTAAGTATTGAAAGGATTCGTCTCATACAGTGCATACATAAAGGAGTTGTAAGGGGATTGGTGCCAGTTCTAGTGGTTTTGTTTGCAAGACCTGATTTCCAGCAGATCATGGTGTAAGTCTCAAATGGGAGGCATGCCTGAGGTGGTTGCAGAGGAGCAGTTAAAAACTCAAGGCTGGCTTAGACAGTCCTAGTTGCCACATGTAACCCTCAACATTCCTGAGCCCAAGTTTCTCTGTGTATAAAAGGAGGTAAGATGGCACCTACTTGTATCTGTTATGACACTTTGGGCTGCAGATAGTGGGAAACTCTACTTGCAGTGATTTCAATAGTGTTAAAATGTGTTACCCTAACTAATCTGAAGTCCAGAAGCAGGGTGGTCACAATGGTGACACACCATGATCTGGCTCCAATTCCCTGAGGTTATCAGCTTTCCCTCACTTAGAGTCTCCCTCACATTTTCAGTATGGCTTCAGCAATTCCAGACATCATAACCAGAGAGCATAGTGCTGGAGGACAAAGGTACCTTCTCTTCTTGGGTGTATCTCTCAGGAACAAGGGAACTTTCCCCCAGAACTCCTCAGTAGACTTATGCTGATACCTCATTGGCCAGAATTTTATAAAACACCTATATCTAGACGGTCACTAGTAAAGCCTTTGGACCTGCCCTGGTTGGGAGCTTGAGCTGCTGAAGATTCACAGCCTAGTTGTAGTCATGTGGCGGAGGGGGCTCGGTCATCAAGGGGGGTGTGGGGGATCGATACTGGATAAATAACCAAGTATCTGCTACATGACCTTATAGGGATATGAGAGCTCATCAGAATGAGACACTTCACACAGTACCTGGCACATGGTCACAGCTCACCAAAGTGTAGCTATAATAGTGATGATGATTGACAACAGAATGGGCCACTGTGGCAAAGAAGTTTTAAGGCCCGTCTACAGCAAAGAGATCTTTTCTCACCCCCTCCAATCTTTGCATTCACCCTTCTCTGACACTTACCTCTTCCACCTTGAGCCCCCATTCCATAGTTCTTATGAGGAAACTGTGATGTCACAGAAAAATACCCAACTCAATACCAGGCTTTTGAATTCAGGGTGCCACCATTTATCATCTCTGTGATCTCAGATGAGTTTCTCTAGTCCTCTGCACCTCAGTTTACCATGCTGTAAAATGGGGATAGCCATGGCAGTGTTTTCTGCTATGGGGAACACACTGAAATTACCAACGTAAACGCCTAATTCATTAACTGCTTTCTGAAGATGGAGGCCGGACTACTTCCTTTGCCAGGCCAGGTGGGGTTATTTACATAGCACCGTGCTAGCTGGCAAATAGTCAGCCAGTGCAGCCTCTGTGAACTCCTACCACTGCCCCTGATTTTCTAGAAAACAATCAGCGACCGCTCACTCTACAATGTGCTCAAGCGACTATAACCACGAGTGTTTGTAACAATGCGCCTATTGACTTCTTATTTCAATAGATATCCAGATTTATTATCCCTCAAGGTAAGCATCGATTTTACCTTTGTCTCAGTCAATATTTACCTCTGCGGTCAATACATGTGGATATTCAGCTCAGCTGCAGTCAATATCCATTTCGTATTACAATATATGATGTACATATGTGAACATGAAGCACACCATGGTCTGTGAAAAAGTCTGGAAGACAAGGAAGCTTCTTGCAAAATGGTTGTGTTATTTTTGTTCTTTTTTTTTTTTTTTTTTTTTTTTTTTTTTTTTTTGGACCATCTCACTGGTGAGAGGTCAGATTCTAATTCACCAAATAGAAAATACATATGTTGTGTGGATAGCTGGCATTTAGAGAAGGATTGCATGATATCAACTACACAGTCAAGCAGTCACTTAATGATATTGCACTAAATATAGTTTCTTGAGAGTTTGTAAGTTAAATGAGAGTCGTAAGGATATAGGCATGCAGGCAGATTATAAATGCGATAAGAATGGAAACATTTACGTATTAAGACATGGCATTGTCTCTCCAGTCCCTGGATTCTCAGAGACTCTGGCGGCAGGAGCAGGAGGAAGCAGCAGCAGTGGGAGCTCTTGCTGGCCACCAGCGGGAGCTGGGAGAGCAGGCCCGGAGCGTCATGGCGGGCCTGGATTGGAGCCCAGTGCTGTGTTAGGAACTGCCTCTGGCTGCTGGTAACAAGGACCCAAACAGGGTGGTAAATTCTTGCACACAAAAGAAAACCAGAAATGAATACTGCAGCGCTGGTGTAGTCACTCCCTGCCATCACTGGGGACCCAGACTCCTCTTCTCTGCTTTGCAGCACTGCCTCCATCTTCACAGTGACCTCCTGGTCCAGAATGAGCAGGCAACACCACGGAGAAAAGGTGGAATGGAGACTTCCTCCATTTTAAGGAGCCCTCCAGGAGCCCCACCAGACGCTTCTGCTTGCTCCTCAGTGGCCATGAGTTAGTCAGTCACTCGGCTAAACAGACAGCTGCAAGGGGGCGTGGGAAATGCAGCCTTCAGCCCCGGCTCCAGTGTGCCTGGGGAAATGGAGAAGCTCTGGAGCCAAGGCAGAAGAGGAAATAAATTTGGGACACACCAGCAGCTTCTACCATGCCAGGTGCCCACCTAAAATCCGTGGGTTGAAACCTAATCCCCAGTGTGATAATACTAGGAGGTGGGGCTGTTGGGAGGTGGTTAGGTCATGAGGGTGGACCCTTGTCTTATGAAAGAGACCTCACAGAGCTCCCCCACTCCTTCCATCCTGTGAAGACACAGCGAAAACCAGGACGTGTGAGCCTGGTTCACAGTATGAACCAGGTACGGGCCCTCCCCAGACACTGGAGCTTGCTGATACCTTGATATGGGACTTCTCAGCCTCCAGAACTGTGAGATAAAATGTATTTCTGCTGTTTATCAGCCGCTCAGGCTATGGTGTTCTGTTTCAGCAGCCCCAGTGGACCAAGGCTCTAGGCAATACTGCCCCAGCCTACCTTTCTCCCTTGTACTGTATCCTGATTCTTTCAAAGATCATGGGGCTTTATCCTGAGTCTTCGTTGTTGTAACTGAAGTTGTGTCTGCCCAGTACTTTTTTCCCATCACATTTGAACTACTCACAGTGCCCTGTTTTCCTTCTTGGTGGAGATGGGGCAGTTGATCTCAAAATAAGCACCATGACCCCCAACCACAAGGATGGATGGGCACATGACCCAGATCTGACCAATCACAGTTGTCTCCTCGCAGCCACCGTGCCTGATAAAGGACTGAGCATGCCCCAAACCAGGACGCTCCCAAGTCCTTCCTTGGACCTTTCTGCTACAGCTGGTGAGGAAGGCTTTTGCATGTCTTCACTCCACATGGCAAACCCAGTGGCCCTGCTGTTTGGTGACATCTTCCCAGGAGGCTGCCTATTGCAGCAACAGCAGAGAGTTTTAGAAACTCCCCAGCAAGGGCATTATAAAGCGTCTTCTCAAGTTCTCTTTCCCCTGCCTTATTAATGCCTATCCTTTAACCGGTCATCAACTCCATCTCCTAGAATTCTCAGGGGCTTTTTAACCCCATATAGAAAGCAAACCCATGTGCATATATGCCTACATCAATTCATATAGCCCCATGCAGCACTGCAAAGTCAATCGCAGAGACGTCCCTGGACTTCTTTTTTCAGCAATTTTCTATAACATTGGAGTCCATCCTCGGCCAATGTCCTTGTGATTTTTGGCTTCTTTATGCCTGCTGGAACACAGCTTACCCTGCCCACCCTGCCATAGTCCAAAACCCAAGAGATCAGTCTCACTCCTGGGTTTGCTGTGACTCATCATTTTTGGATCATATAAACTATGGCATCCCCACCTCCCTTCCAGAAGGGGCTGATATTCTTGGTGCAGTTCTGTATCCCATAAGGTACAGAAAGGAACCTGGGCCATCACACAGGGAGATTAGAACCAATAAGTTGTCCTGGGCCACACCTGCCTCTTTTGTCCCTTTTTACAACTCATAGGCCACCTCCAACTTGACACTTATTTAAGTTTTTATTTATTTACTTGGCATTCAGAAAACTCTACAGCCTCAGCCCCTTGGGAAGTAAATTAAAGCAATTTCATTTTCATAGTTTCTCTGTTTGAAACCCCTCATTGTTTATTTAAATAGTAGCTGATGCACACTGCAAGTAAAGAATTATAATTAAGGGAATAAGAAGGGCTGGTCTCTCGGGGAAGTAGTTGTTTCCTCTTGCAATAACCCCATCCTAACTGTGGCAGTTTCATTCTTTCTCCCTGGAAAAGGGAGCTGGCCCCGGGAACCAGAGTTCTTTGGGGGAAGAGCACTTTGAGGGGGCTCGGGGCTCTGGCTAGAGGCAGCGGTGGACACAGGGCTGCTCCAACAGTGGTAATTGTAGGAGAAAACATTGCAGACCTTGCAAAAGCAGCCACATGTCGTTGCCTTCAGCTGCTGAAGACATAGGCTTGGAGTTAGGTATCTTACTCCCAACAGAAGGTCCACCAGTGGTGGGACAAAGGAAGCCACAAGGACAACAGCAACTAAAAATCCTTCCTTTCCTCTTTCCTGAAACTGGAACCATGGTCTGTTGCTCCTGGTTCACATCTGAGTCTTCTTTTTCTTTTACTCCCCACAGCTGGCAGCTGCACAACTTCCATCTCCCTCTAGCCCATGTTGTGCAGTTTTGGTTGGGACCATGCATTGTTCAAGGCCGTGCTGCGTCTTGGCAACAAACAAACACACATATACATGATTGCCGGTGGCTGGGTGCAAGGCTGGATCTCTCCATAGTGGTCCTTGGTCTGTATGCCCTGGCCCCATTACCAATCAGAGGTAAACATGTACTCAAGATAGAGCAGGTAGGGCTGCCTGCCTCTTGGTCAGCCAGTGAGGATGCCTTGATGTGTGAACTGTATTCAAAACAGCATTGGAATGGCTCATTAGTAGCTGCTGTCAGAAATCTGAACTCAGTAGAGTAGGAAAGAACCTTCGTGTTCCAAGGGGGTAAAATGTATACTCAAAGTTAGAAAAAGACTGAATGGTGGGAATTTGGTTAGTTTTTCATTCTTTCTTCTTTCTGCTCATTTTTCTTCTGCAGTTTTCTATGATACCTGATGCACACACGTACTAGACACAACAGGCTTGCTTGCTTTATTTATTTATTTATTTATTTATTTATTTATTTATTTATTTATTTATTTTGAAAGTACAGTAAAACAGAGGATAATGTCTGCAGTCTCCCTTTAGGGTTGGGTATTTGGGACTCACTGCCATCATTTGTTCATTGTCTCATGCAATCAATATATTTTGAGGCCTTGCCAGGCTCTGTGCTTGGCCTGGGGAGGCAGTGGGGTTCCTGTCAAGATGCTGGCCCTTCAAGAGTTGATGTTCTGCTGGGGAAGATGTGCAGTAGATATGGTGTCAGTAGGCTTATGGTGAGGAAGATGTGGGGCCTTCTGGAAACCCACAGCAGGACTAGCTAATCCAGCCTGGGGTGGGCACATTGGGGGTGCTAAGGTAGGTTTCCACCTCTTCATTCCAAGAATGAAGCTAACGGGCCTGAGGGATTAGTAGGGCCAGGAAGCTGAAGGGGAGGAGAGCCAGACCAGTGGACGTGCTGGCGTGTGCACTCCAATGTGACTGGTGTCAGGGCCCGTCTGGGAGGAAAGCACACACTATGCTGTTGGAGGCCAGCAATGAGATTTGGTTAGGAGGGAAATAGAACCTGGTAGAAAGTGTGAGGTTAAACCCTGCTTCATGAAATGAGTGAAGGGAGCCTGGCAAATGCCCACCCATAAAAAGAAAATCACAAAAATCAGCAGGGTTTTGGCCACTCTGATCTTTCCTCTCTGATCTCAGCAGTGATGAGGGCTGACTTTGAGGGGTGGAGATCGCATACCGCACATTGGCCAAATCTCCAAAGCACTCCCGCCAAGCTTTTCCTAATAAGCATGCAGTTTAAGTAGTACCCACGTGCTAGCTGCGCAGATGCAATTTTCAAGACAAACCTTTTGTGCTCCCAGCACCTCCTCTTCTTCCGATCCGATTGTTCTCCTCTATCTTCTCCTGCATAGAAATTCTGCAGTTGCCCATGGGTTCCAGTTGCTTCGAGTCCAGAAGCTACTCTGTGAAAACTGCTCCTGACCTAGTGCTTCGTTTGTTTTAATCAGTGCCTGACTTTATAAGGAGAAAACAGCTTAGCGAGCGCTCAGTAGAGTAGACCCAGCAGTCTCCTTGAGCTCTCGCAGCATGCACAGGGCCTGTTTCAGTTGCTTTCTTTCTCCCTCACGTATCAATCAACCAATCAGTCAATTAAACAGTTACTTATTAGTGCCTACTGTGTGCCAGGCACTGCACTCGGTGCCATAGGCACTAGTGATTTATACTTTGGATTCTGTGGTTGCTTTGTACACATCGCCATCATTTTGCAGACAAGTATTGCCTGCACGAGGGAGGGCTTTTATCCCGCACCATTTTCAGAGCAACGTCCCTGATGTACCATGAAGCATTTGCGCGTCCCCACCCCCCCTTACTCATTGCTTCTTTCTGCTTTCAGAAACAACACTGGTGACCTGTTTTAAGAAAGGTTGAAAAGCCAGCACTTAGATTTTCCTGGAAACCTTTAAATTAACCTCATTAGGCTTGCTTTATTTATTTTCTTTCATTTCTCATGCTTTTGTGCTTTCCAAACCTCTAAATTGTGGTGCTCTAGTTATCTTCCATAGCATGACTCAATAGTCAATACATGTTTAATAGGAATTGCAGTATATGAGTTTATAATATATATTTTTCCACAAATATAGTGAATGTTTGCCAAGCCCCCCCCCCTTTACCTTTTTAAATGCAGAAATTTCTAGCTGTGTTTATTCCTCTCGTCAGCATACTTTATCATATCAAAGCCTTTTCAGACACTGTAAAACTACTGAGTTATGTTTGGGTCATGTTTTGCGGTATGCCCTTTAATACTGTAGCTTTAGAAATGCAATTTTCAGCCTCTGCTTATTAGAATATGATAAAGTATTCCTGGTCTATGTCCAGCTCCACTAATCTCCAGACTGCGCTTCATGAATTAAGCATGAAGATTTTAGTCAATGTGCTTTCAAAGACCAATGTTTAGGGAATCATGGATTTTCTACAAGCTGAGGGAGAAATCTATAATAGGTGGAACTGATTTTCAAACATCATATTCTCAAGAAGAAATGACCAGTTCTGGCCCAGAAACAGAAAATATTTCACTATCAGAATATTCTAGAACCAGTTAAAACCACATTGTGTGGTTTGGTTTGTTAAAGGGATGGTGTTTTAAAATGTGTAAGCCTGTCTGTCACGTGGGAGGATTTCAAATGACGCTTATTTTGGAAAGCTCATGTAGATTGGCTTAAAATCGAGAGGGGAATGCAAATTAAATTTATAAGGTGTTATAAAGGTGTCCCTCCCCAACCCCTGTGCATTTTGGTTCATTTTGCTCTGATACAATTCAGTAAGTAGCCAGAAATCTCTCTCCAGTGTGAGAGATCTTCCTTGGGGGAGAGACTTTGAGGACCCGTGGATGCCTTAACCAGGCTCGCTCTTGAGTAGATAGTGTCCGAGACCCCAGAGTGTCTCCTGGTTTGGTGTGTTTCATGGCGATCGGCAGCACACATTTGGAAAGGAAATCTTTTGGAATGACCGTGCTAGATAATGCGGGGCAACTCTCCACTAAAATGCAAAAGACGTGAATATCCGAGTGGCTGTGAAGCACCCTGAAAGGGCACTGGGGGCACTTTCATCTGAGTTTGAGTGGCCCCTGGTGTCTTAGCTTCTCTTTGGTGAACTCATAAGTGATGTGGTCACTGTTTCCTTCATGATAAAGGTGCCTTAGAGTGAGCATCTGTTCCGTGCCTGACGTTGTGCTTAGCCCTTGACATCAGTAGTTCTCTTAAATCCCCGTTATTCATTGGGGAAACTGAGGCACATGGAGTTTCAGTGACTTGCTTAGACAGAGTCAGCATCGAGGTCAAAACTTATTTATCCCCCTACATCTAAATCCAACCCCATGTTGTGGCTACGTAAGCAGGTCCATGCCTTGAATGTGTCAGGCAAGAGCCTGGACCCTATAGCTGCTGGGACTAGACTCCAGTGGTTGCTGGTGGAGGCTCTCATCCACTCCCCCAGGTCTGACATCAAGACAGAAATGTACATCATCTCCAATTAGGGGGCTGCTTCTTGAACATTTTCCTTTTGAGGAAGACAGGAAAATTCTCAGCTTGTCTAGCTTTATATGTGAACCTACAGGATCTCTCAGGGGCTTTAAATTAATCAATCAATCCACAGACATTGAACTGAATCTCTACCTTGAGCAGGAGACTCTGCAAAGTGCTTTAAATGGGAAATAAACCAAAGGGCCGGCTGCCCTGCCCCCAGCCATAGCCCAAGGCTGCCTTCCATGGCTGGGGAATCAGCCTGTCAGTTCAATCACAGAGCCCCTGTGACTGGGGTTTTTGACTAAGCTGGCTCCATGGACAGCTCTGGTCCTGTGTAGACACGGCCTCAGGACGGGGGTGTATATCCATCTCTTTTTGAGTCCTTGCCATTTAATCGTTACTGACACAGTTTTATGAGAAATACAGCAAAACCCAACCCTGTCAATCATTGTTTCGTCCCCAGTCTCAGAGCAACACCTGGAGAACTAGGTGTGCAAGGGCGCATCCCCAGACACCTTAGGTTTGGCAAGTGGACTGTGCAGGCCATGGGGGGTGCAGAAGTGTTGCCCCATGTGACCGAGAGATGCTGAAGAGAGTCATTATAAGGTGACCCACTCTCTGTGTCTTACGGACATGCTCTGGGATGGGTCTCTTAGAAAAGGACAGCTCCTGTCTACGTGACAGAGGCTGAACTGTAGCACTTTTTAGACTCAGAGGCTCTGTGTGGGTCCCCTGTACGTTCATGTGGATAAGAGAAGTGGGTCAAGTGGAGACTCGAATATAAGAGTAACAGTCTTTAGCCCTTTCTTGCTGGGCTCTTTTTAAAGAGAAACGGGGACTCAGGGTTTCTACATGGAGTCTCTTCATTTTTCATTGTTGGCAACCAGTTCACTTTTTCTTTTTTTTAACCCTCCATGCATGGGTTAATCCTCTGTGCTTGAGGAATGGACACCAGGTGCAGGATGCCCCTTGTGAGTTCCCCTCTGAGCCATCCTCCTTGTTTTGTGGTGTGACAGTCCAGAGAGGTGAAAAGGCCAGTGGCAGCTCTGAGGCTAGAGCCTTCCAGATTCATCACTAAATCACTGTGGGTGATGAAAACACCCTAAAATTACAACAGGATAATGGAGCAATACAAACATGAACTCTGAACACAGGCCATGGAGAGAGTTCTAGAACTCGACTCATCTGAACAGCCACCTTGATGGTGTTCAGTTCTCTGAACCAGAGCTCTAGAATAGATTCAGAGATGATTGTAGGAATGACTTGGGTCTAGAAGCCTCTTCCCAAGGGGGCTGGGAAGAGCTTACAAGCCAACCTCCATGGCCATCTCAGTCCTTGCAGGGGCATCTGTGGCTTTAGACATGCTTGGGAAGAGGACAGAGCACTACCCTTCCTTCCAGAGCCTCAACCACCCATCTGCCACCATGGGAAGCATTGCCCACGCGCACTGTCATTGAGTTTCCAGAGTATCTGGGTAGTGGACATGAAAACCCTGCTTCTACACATAAGGCACCTAGGGCTCCAGGATGGGGCAGTGAGGGTCAGGAGGTTCCCTACACAGCAAAGATGGAGAGGTAGATCCAAGTTGGCCTCTTTCTAGACTCAAACAGAACTCTTTCTCTATCACCAAAATCCCTTTATTCTTCTTTACTACCTGCTTCATTTTATTTATCCGGAAGAGCCTGGGCCCCTCATTGGCTCTTGGGGTTTTTGTGAAAGGTGAGTTATAAACTCTGCATTCCATGGACAGATGGAAGCAGCCCCCACGGGACAGCACCAGCTCAGCTTAGCATGGCTGTTCTCAGGTAGAAGGTCAAAGGACAAAGGTGATCAAGGGGAGCTGTCCTGCCCTACTTGACCAGGGAATAGGAATTCCCCAGTAGAAAGGAGAAAAACCGGGAAGAAGAATAGAATGTATTATTTCTAAGCAATTATCCACCCCCCCCGTCCATTTTCCAAATTGTAAGTTCTTTTTATATAAGCACTTTCTGTTAAAGGGGAAGAAATAGCTTTACCCGCGGTGTAAAATATATACTTTCTAATGTAAATCAAGAAGCTTTTAATACTGTAATAAGAACACGGTAGTATATTAATTGATGGAAATTATGGAGGGGAATATTCATAATCAGCAGCGGTCTTTTCTTTGGAAGGAACAAAGGATTAAGTTAGGGAGACAGTAATGGTATTGTTAGTAGGCTATTTCAATGATTTTCTCCGCGGAAGAGTAGAGAAAGGTGAAATTTCAACTGGGAATATTAGACTATGCAGATCTCTACCCAGGGGTATTCCGCTCTGTGCAAACTGCCGAGCTGTGCTTTGCCTTATGATCCAATTGTTTTATTAGCGGAATCATTGCGTGTTTCATTTTGCTATAGTAATAGCACAGTGTCTGTCTAACAATAAATTATAGAGTCAGGCAAACAATGGTTTTGTATTTGGGATACAATGAAATATCTTATTAAAATACAGACTTCCTTAGGTTCCCGAAATTAGAGTCTTATTTTAAAATGATTCCATTGGGCTTAATACACTGTTTTGAACTAATCACACTAACAGAATCACTTTTGTCAGAGCGAGGAGGACTGTGGGAGTTACCTGTTTCCTTAGTATTTTCCCATTCATATTTTACCCTGAAGTTCTCTTCTGGTTAGATCTCATTGGTTCCACAGTAGAAGGCGTTGTGCTAGTGGCATCACTCCCTTGCACACGAAAGATACAGTGAGCAGCCATATCCTTCCTGCCACATTTCTCAAGCAGAATTCTGTTCTGATAATTTTCGTGATAGTGATAGTAATGACAGAGCATAGTTTTTTTTTTTTTTTAAGATTTTATTTATTTATTCGACAGAGATAGAGACAGCCAGCGAGAGAGGGAGCACAAGCCAGGGGGAGTGGGA
This sequence comes from Ailuropoda melanoleuca, assembly GCF_002007445.2. Taxonomy (NCBI): domain Eukaryota; kingdom Metazoa; phylum Chordata; class Mammalia; order Carnivora; family Ursidae; genus Ailuropoda; species Ailuropoda melanoleuca. The sequence continues at coordinate 72,402,696 of NC_048229.1, forward strand.
GAGGAAGAAGCAGGCTCATAGTGGAGGAGCCTGATGTGGGGCTCGATCCCAGAACGCCAGGATCACGCCCTGAGCCGAAGGCAGACGCTTAACCGCTGTGCCACCCAGGCGCCCCAGAGCATAGTTTTTTTTAATGATCGCTAAATGCCAGGCAATACAGTAAGTGGTTTACATGGTTTCTCTTGTGGGATCCTCATTCACACCCATTAGGGGTAGATCCTGTTGTTGCCTCCATTTTGCAGATGTGAAGATTGAGGTTGAGAGAGGCTGAGCGCTTTCCCCCAAGTCACATAGCACAGCGGGTGTTCATCTGGGGGCCCGGATCTCTGCTGTCTGGTCTGTGATACTCTTCACTTCATTCCTCTCCCCATCTCCATGATTAGAACTTTCCTGTGTTCTTGCATTCATCAACACTTAATACTCTGGGCCTCTCCATCCTCCAGCACATTTTTGGAGACGTTGAACAGGGCCGAGGTGGAGCAACAAATGCAATGGGAGTTCTTTCTCTGCAGTGGGAGTTTTTAGTTGTGCATCATGCCCCCCCCCGCCCCCACCAGGGCCAGGCGTCATGGCTGCCTGTGTTTTATGTCCATCGTCTTCTCCGAGCTGTATTGTTTGCATCACACAGAGGAGGCTTCTGAAGCTCAGAGTTTAAGTCACTGCTCAGGCCACTCTGACCCTAAGGCCTGCCTTCTTCACAGCCTTACCTGCATCACAGAGACCCCACTCTGATGGTCAGGAAATAGTGCCCAGTGAGTGAACACAGGAAACCTACGCATTAAACACACACACACACACACACACACACACACACACACACACACACAGAACTTCTGAGATGAAGTTGAAAGAGATCACTGACAAAGAGCCTGTCCTTGACCAAGCCTCAGTCAGGTTCCTTGGACTCCTGTTCCCAGCTAGGCCTCATCTTCCGTGCCCTTTCTTGGCATGGCCCTGTTTTAGCAAGAATCCTCCACGTTCAATATTTGATCATCTTCCTCATCCCCCACTGTCCCCCAGGTACCATGTGATCCCCCTGGCCTGGTGCCAGCAGGAATCATGTGAGGTCAAGAATTAGCAAGAATTGCCCTGCTCTCTTAGTAATTTTCGCTGACTCTTCCCACCATCCCCGCCCTGCTCCTGAGCTGCAAAATCCTCGCTTTGCCTTATTGTATTCGGAGTTGAGTCCAGTGTCTCCCTTCTGCTACAAAAACCCATTGCAGCGGGTCCCACATACATGAGGTCATCCCCCTGAACTAAGTCTGCCTTACTGTTCTTAAAGAGTATCATGAATTTTTTTCTTTTAACACCATTTTGTTGCTTAGTTGCTTGGACCTAATGGGGTCGGGACAGAGATACCAAGTGACTGCTCTCTTGGCTGAATCTCAGTGGACAACCTCAAAACTCAGAACCTGCATTTGGAAGATGCTGACTACCGCTGAGGAGCTCTTCTGAATCTGGGTGGGCCCAACATATCAGCTTCCCATGTGCTCCAGATGTTATGAATCCTGGGGACACCCTTCCTTATTTTCCCCACCACGCCAACACATTTCATGGTCCGCCATCCTGTCCTTTTATTCCCGACTCCTGCCCACATGAATGCTTTCCTCAGCAGATGTTCGTTTATAAATATGGCCTCTCATTTATTCAGCAAATATTCATGGAGCTTGTGTGTGCCAAGATGGTGCCGAGATACGGTACAAGGATGAGCAGAAGACAATTGTCATCTGTCAGATCCCTAAAGCCCATCTGTGACAAAATTCTCACCAGGCTGTTTGAAAGAGAGAAAAATATAGACAAAGTAGTAAATTTCTCATAAAGCCCATCATATCTGTTTTTTAAACTGTCATTTATTTTAGAATTGTATCTTTCATCCACCATTTTTTAAAAATCTTTTCCTTTAAAAAAAGATGACAGAAAATGGTAGTTACTCGCCCCCCCCCACTTTTTTTTCCTCTGGTCTTTCTCTTTGTTTTCTTTTTAAAGTCTTTAACTGGCACAATGAAAAGTTGAGAAGTTTAGGTCAGCAGCCCCTTTTTTCTTTTTTCTTTTTTTTTCCTATTAATTTTACTAGAACTTAATTCTAAAAGTCTGGGAATGTCTGAGGTATCTATATCCTCTAAGCTTGCCGCTTGATGACACTTGATACTCCATCGTTCCCTCCAACTATTTTTGAAAATGTTAGCCCTGTCTCTCCAGACTCCTGCTTCCTCTGTCTCCCTCAAGGTGTGCTGTCCTCAGGAAGGCTGTAAGTAATCAATACTTGGTGATTTGACTTCTTAGCCCGAAGAAGAAAAAAAAAAATTCTCCAGGTGCAGAACACAAAGGCAGAGCTCTTGTCAAGGGAGTCCTTGCTTTTCCGTTCTCAGCCAAGGGGAGGCAAGGCCACTCCAGACAGCCTTCCCCCCCAATCCCCCCCTTTCCCTGGGCCCTTGTAAAAAAGGGATAGCCAGTTTTCTTTTTCTTTTTAAAAGATTTTATTTATTTATTTATTTGACAGAGAGAGACAGCCAGCGAGAGAGGGAACACAAGCAGGGGGAGTGGGAGAGGAAGAAGCAGGCCCCCAGCGGAGGAGCCTGATGTGGGGCTCGATCCCACAACGCCGGGATCACGCCCTGAGCCGCAGGCAGACGCTTAACGACTGAGCCACCCAGGTGCCCCGGGATAGCCAGTTTTCTATTACCATTGTGCTACCCAATGAGTCAGAACTGTGCTTGGAGTTTCAAAATCGCCCAATGCCCATCCTTTTTAGAGCAACCTCATTAAGAACCCCAAATTTTAAATTTCATTATTTAGAGACTCAGCACTATCCAGAATTACACCTCTGGCCACTTGTTCTTGGAGGCACAGTTCTTTCCTTTGCAGCATTCGTCAGTGATTACAGCTGATGCAGAGAAGCAACTATCTTTGCTCCTCAGCAAAGGGACAGGAAGAGGTCCTGATGCAACGAGGTTGAGGCACTCACTGGTTAAATTGAACACCCCTTCCGGTGGAGTGTGAGTGTGTATGTGTGCATGTGTCTTTTTCCAGCACCCATATTTGATCCCCTAAGTCACGTGCAAGTTCAGATGCCTCTGAGTGGAGGATGAAGCTGAAACAGGAACATTTCTAATAGACTCAGCATCTGAATTGGATGGGCAGCTTTCTTTCCTCCTACCACAGCTACTAAAATGCCCTACTGTCCAAATATATCCTAGTTTGAAGACACAGTCTGTTTGGATGGGTATTTAACCCCTCTGCCACCAAAAAAAATAATTAAGGACATTGTTCACTTTACATTTAGAATTTATGGCTATCAAAGTAATAGTCCACAACCAGTCATCATGGGTTCTTTAAGGAAGTCACAATTTAGTGCTGGGCTATTATTCAAATGTAACATAATTAGCATTAAAAACAGATTATTCTTTTCAACCAAAATTGGCTTTCTTTGTAGTCGCCTCTTTTTAATTCAGTACTTTCATGTAAAGAGTTTGGTTCATTTAAAGTTTTGTGTCAAATTTTTTTACCAATTTTTTCCCTTTACTTTTACGTAAAGGATTGTATTCACCATAAATATGAAAATGCACATGAATAGTTACTTGGGATTTACTCTTTCTTGCCTTTTGGAAAACTTGAATGTCAGGCTATGTGTTTTTCACCAGTTGATTACCACAAAAGACAGACACACAGAATAAGGGTGCCAGTGCCGTGTCCTGGCTATGTGTGGGAATTTCTTGTGCCCTTCATGGGAGCCGGTATGGAACAAAAGCAGATCCTGTTGACCTCCCAGTTTAAAAAGGCAAGACATGTGCCAGGTTCTGCTGGAGCAAGGTGAAAGGGGACCATGAGAATTCATAACTCCAAGGTGGGTGTGGGAACAGGTCCAGGGAAACGTGCAGTGTGCCTGGCCATGCGGAGTGAAAGGGCATTTCCCCAGAATGGCAGGATTTTTTTTTTTAAATAGGGGACGCTATTGTCGTTCAGAAAGCCCCAAGCTGTTCTGAA